>NC_061119.1:152773356-153059563 GCF_002878395.1 Capsicum annuum | reverse complement strand
TAACCATTCAAAATGTCCACCTGGACATGTGAATGGTTAGTTATGCCGTTTGGTTTAAAGACAGCTCCACCCATTTTTCAACGAAAGATGGATAATATATTTGGAGAATATAAACATTTTATATTAGTATATGTAGATGATATTTTGGTGTTTAGTCAAAATATACAAGAACACTTAGGACACTTACAAATAATTTTTAGATTATTTGTTAAACATGGGATAGTAATAAGTAAAAAGAAAATGGAATTATGTAAGACTTATATTAATTTTTTAGGAATAACTTTAGGAAATGGAAAGGTAAAACTCCAACCACACATTGCAAAGAAAGTATTAGAAATGCCAGATAAATTAGAAAAGACAAAAGATTCATAAAAATTTTTAGGATTAGTAAATTATGCAAGAAATTTTATTCAAGACTTAGGAAAAATAGCAGGACCATTATACGCAAAGACCGGTAGTAAAGGGCAGAAACTTCAATATAGAAGACATTAAATTAATCCAAAAAATAAAAGAAAAAATTAAAAATATTCCAGACCTAAAAATCCCATTAGAATCAGATTATTTAATCATTCAAACAGACGGAAGTGCTTTAGGATGGGGAGCTATTTTAAAAGAACGACCTAATAAATACAATAATAAAAATGAAGAACAAATATGTGGTTATCAGAGTGGAGCATATAAAGAAAAAGAAAACATGAGTGCTATAGACCTAGAAGTATTAGCTATAATATATGTGTTAAATAGTTTTAAGTTATATATTTTAAATAAAGAGGAAATTCTAGTTAGAACAGACTGTGAAGCTATAGTTAAATTTCATCAAAAAATAAATGACAAAACTAGTAGTAGAAGAAGATGGTTAAATTTTACAGACACCATATCTGTTTATAAGAATATCGTATTTGAGCATATAAAAGGTAAAGAAAACGAATTAGTAGACCAGTTAAGTAGATACAACTGGGAATAAATAAATAAGTTTAATCCGACTTATTTGTTTTCAGCATGAGACCAACAGGACAACCTCCTGCAGATAAAGGCAAGGGCATAGCTTCGTCTTCAGATTCATATCAACAGGCAATGTTAGGTAATTTAAATTTTAGACCACTAGAATCTTTAGAAATAATGGAAAGAATTCACTTCGGACCATTTAACTTAATTGCTTACCCTGAGAGCAACATATCATTTAGAGTAAGACTAGACTACATTTTAGATAGACCCCAAAGGTGTTTAGTAGATAATCTTTGGATATCTTATAATAGACAAAACCGTAATCATTTTATGGCATCCATGAATTCTTTATGCCATTACATGACAGAAAAAGGTAGGCCTAGGTTTAAATATAATGTAGTCATTCATGGAAAAACTAACGGAATTTTCCAAACATGGTTAGAAGTGATAGATTCATACAAGGTTTTAAAGCCCCTCTTTTTAAAGGTTTTAATGATTTTATCGAAGCCACAAATCATGCTAGAGGATATTTAGGATCAAACTATTATATATCTCCATCACTCAGACAGAACCCAGATTAAATACCTCAGTATAATTTGCAAAAAGAGACTGGAAAAATTATTTTCTGCAACCATTGTTCTTCGATGACGGAGAATTTCAAGAAGCTAAATGCTCAGAAAGAATCACTCCTTATGGAAAACACTCGATTAATAAAGAAAATACAATTATTAGAAGCAAGACTCAACCATCAGACAAATGTAAGCAAGACAGGTGCACAAATACAGACTCAGACTCGGAGTTCTCCATCTCCTCAAAAAATGGATGAGAAGGGTGTGCATTTCCCACTAAATGCTCAGAAATTCACTGTACCGGATGTTGGTATAGCTAGTCCGGTTCAAACGGTGATCGATAAAGACAAATCAAACCCGTTAATGGCAGTCACTTTGCCAAAAAGTGAAGATAAAGGATGTTCTTCATCAAAACATAAGCCAACAAAATCAGGAAATAAGATTTTAAAGAAGACTTTAATATCTAAAAGAAAAATGAAACAATAGAGACTATAATCAAACAAACTTTAGACAGATTTTTTAGCAACCAGACACAAGATAAACATATAAATGAACCGCCAGATGGACAACCCACTAATTTGAATAGAATTGTTCCAGAGATAAATAATACAGACAATAATTCTTCAAGATCAAACGAAGATGATAGTATTGCACACTTCCAGGATGCTCAGGATCCATACGAAGACGATGACTCAGGAATGAGCTTCGACTCAATTTCCCTGCACAACTTGGATACATAGTAAAGACAATATAATTTGTATTATTAGATAGTGTAGTCAGGTGGGGATGCCCACTTTATGTCTTGTAATAATCAGTGTTAGAGTGCTTCCTTTATCACTACTTTCCAAAAGAAAAAAAAATTGTTGAAGCACGCGTCAAAATAAGTCTGAAAGAAAAATAATAATGCATATGACGATGGTGCCCAATGAGTACCTAGCTTGCATTATTAAGATTCTTTCTTATCTCTTATCTTTAAGTGTCGGCCACATGTGTTTAGGCCACGTAGTAATCTTTAGAACCACTACTTTATCTAGTTTTTGCCTATAAAAGGCGTACATTTTGTAGAAGAAGGGCAGAGTGAGATCACCCAACTTTAAAAACATACTTGAAATGTGTAAACCCTTCCTCCCAAAAAATCCATCCAAGTCAGTCCTTTTTGAATAAACTTTGTATCAGTGTGTTTTAAATAAAAACTCCAAGTTTTTCTATTCGATCTTAAGGGGGTTTCCCGAAAGGGAAACCTCTCTCCTAGTTACTTCATGTAAGTTCTTATTTACATATTTTTCCCATAAAAATAATTACACTTAAAGAAGTAAGATGTTAAGAACATAGATTAAGAGGAGGAGATGAACAGGATAAAATAAAATTAAAAAAAACATAAAAAAACTCTGGGGAAAATATAAACTATAAGAATGATAAACATGAAGAAATAGTGGGAAAGAAGGAGTACTGAGTAGGTTTTACAAAACTGATATACTAAAAAATCACTGAAAGATATCCTTGTTTATTAGCTTTGTTTAACTTTGTGTTAAAATATTGAAATATATAAATATTATTGAAATATACCACTGTATTGTAGAAAATATAATATCTATACTACATAAAATGGAAATAATAGGAGAAAGACCGTTAGCCCATTGGGAAGCTAATGAGATAATGTGTAAATTAGATATAATTAATTCAGAATACATTTTTCGTATATTTAGGTGTTTTACTTTCCATATATTTAGGAATATCAAAACGTTCCATATATTATTATATTTAATATCTAATAGTATAATAATTTTAAAAAAATAGTAAAAAGATAATTTTATCTATTGCGAACTCTTTTAATGAAGGGTAAAAAGTTCAAATCACTTTTCTAAGAGTCTTCTCACTTTTAATATGTTATAGATTATAGATAAATTATAGATAGATAGGGCTTTTAAAAATCAAATTAATATATATATATATATATATATGAGAATGGGTAATAAGTAATAATAATATTTATGAAAGAAAGTTGTTATATATAATTATAATTTAAAGAAGCCTTCTTTTTCTAACTCACAATATTTGTTTTAAAGAATACTTTAAAAGTCCGATCATTAATTTTATATATCATGTGTAGACGTAAGAATAAACTTACAAAGAAAATATAAAATAAAAGATAATTAAGAAATTAAACATCATGTGATTTTATAAATAAAATATGATATTAATATGTAATATGAAATAATCAATTCTTTTGTATATTGACCGTGTATCAGTGAGTTCTAATACTAGTCTAAACTAAATGCACGTGGGCTTTATACTTTATTAAAAAAAGAAAAATTGACATCTTGTTATCTCTCATTGTCATGGCTCTACCCCTCCCAATTTCTTTTTTCTTTGTTTTTTTTTAAATAGATCGGCTTATTATTCATAAAAATAAAAATAGAAAGAGATGAATAATTGCATCCCAATCATGATGGAAATGTTGAACTTTCCATGCTAGAAGGAGCTTATAAATCAACGAAGAGGGAACATAGAAAATAACTTTCACATGGCCTGTGACCCATCAAAGAGACAAATATTGGCCAACTAATTAACATCTGTTTTTAAGACAATAATTCCTATATAGTCCAACATGTCCACGAGCTATGTATTAATGGATACTTCTCCCGTTGTTGAATGTTTACTTAAAGACAAGCAAAACTAAGAAACCTCCAAACCTTATCTCAATGGTGAGATTAAATTTTTTTCAATTGATGTTTGTTTAGATGTGACATTGCTTTGCCACGTTAATATCAGAATTTGAATTTCATAAATCTTATATTTTAAAAAAGTAATATTATATCTTAAGTAGTAATTAAGTTAAAAATATGATTTTTATGTGTATTGATTAAATATAAATATAAAATGTTAATATAAATATAAAATTTAAATTAAAGTTACTGAATTAATCGACATAATCTAACATCTAATTGAAATTCAAGAGGAGGGGGGAGGTGAATTGAAAATTTCCTTGAGTCAACTGTTGAGTTTTCATAGTCGACATACCTGAAAATCAATATACTTCACAAACCAGATTAGATTTAAATAAAAAGATAAGTAAATAAGCAACTTGAAATAAGAACACAAAGATTTATCCTGGTTCGGAACACCAATATGGTGCCTACTTCCAGTCCCCTTGAGTTTCAAAGTTTTCTTAGATCTCATCAAGGTGTACCCCGAGTACAATGGAGGTAAACAAGTTCTGAAAACTTATTTTATTTTTCAGATCTTGTGACACAGCCTCAGTTTGTATTACAAAGTTGACTCGATCTTATTCTTGTATAACTATTGTAAACTAAGAAGTATAAAGCTTTGTGAGACTAAGATTAAGACACTCTGAGATTCTTTCTTGAAGTTGCATGCGTGCTTCGATCTTCAGTCTTCTTCTTTTATATTCTTCAGCTGTTTCAACTTCTATTCTTCATAAGGAAACCCAAGATATTTCTTCTCAATCAAGGATTGAAAAATGATTCCTTGATTAAGGAATTGCACTGTAAAATATGTCCATACGTGGTGTAGCCTTCACAACCGTACATGTCCATATCAGAAATGACCATGTAGAGGGTGTGATCTTCTTTCCTTTTGCTCTTGTCTTGATTGATTTTTCCATGAATCTGGAAAGTCAATGATCTCTGTGATTGATACTATTCCAATCTTGGTGCCAACTTTCTTGTGAGTGAATCCTTGTTTCCTTTCTCGGATCTTCTGATTGATTCCTCAAGGATCTTTTTGATCTTCTATATCTTCAGTATATTCTACAAGATATTTGTTTATTAGTTTGTCTTTATTAAAATATATAGTGAGAATATGGGTCTAACAATCTCCTACGTTTTGATAATGACAAATAATAAACATCAGTTATCTTTCCTGTTGTTTGGTTGACTCGCTCCCCTTATCTTATAAACACTTCTGATGTTTCTACTTTCCTTGAGCATCAGTAGACTCTTATTCTTTGATAGTCGACTTGCTCCCTCTGACTTGCAAGCACCTTTGATGTTCCTATTTTCTCCCCCTTTTGACATAATAAAAAAGAATAACACAGCAGATAGACAAAAAACGAACAACACAACAGACATATAGAAGGTAAACATGCAAAGGAATTACTAAAAACTAAACAAAAAGTAAAAAGTATGGCAGACAGTGTACAAAAATCATTTTACAATCCAAATAAGAAGGGATAGGACCCCCTTTTGAATAGAGTCATCATTCAATGCTTGACCAGGAAGTAGATGAGGATATTATGCATGTTATGAAAGAATCATTCATAAGACTTCCTAACATTTTTAGAGAAGGAGGAGTAGGGTGTTCTGGACGGATATTGCAAGGTCATCATTTGAGGAGTTGACGTTAGTCTTGAGGGATTCCATGTGAGTAAACACTTTGGTGAACAACTTGACCCCTTCTTGCTTAAATTTGTCAATGGTTAGAGAACCTTGCCAATGTCGGTGCTTGTACTCTTCCCAAGCTCCAGCAGCTTAGAAGTCGACTCCTAAAGCATCATCACTCCTCCCTCAACAGTTTTTAGGTGATCCTTAAGCTCCTCTAAATTATTCAATATAGGAAGCATAGGGTTATAAACAAACTTTCTTACCTTAGGAAGATCTATTTTTTCTCTGGCAAAGTCCGTTATGCACCATTCATTTTCTACCAAAATGTAGCCCATGCTGGAAAATTTTTTGGAGTCATAAGTAGTAGAGACTTCAATTAGAGGATATACAGAGAAGTCAATAGGTTAATATAGGAGAATCCTGGTAATCAGTAGTCCATAAGGCAAGCTGGCGGAGGCATGACCATCGGCAGCACTCTCAAGCATATATTCACTAAACCAATTGGCCCAATTAATCTTGAGCATTTTCACTATGCAATATAGGACAAATATATATCGGTAAGTAATGTTGTTGAGGGAGCCCTTTTCAGGGTTCATAGTGGTGGCGATGAAGTGTTCCATTATCTGATACTTAAAGCAGAGAGACAGGGGACCAAAGCTAGAAGACACTATGTCCAGGTCAGACAAGGTTTTTCTTGCTTCTTCAAAGCTAACTTCAAAATCATCGGGACAAAAACCATTCATAAAGGGAATTATCCCCGAGAATTTTGTATCAACCACCTTTTCAAACAAAAAATCATTGAGAATAATTCTTGTGCCAAGAACAAGGGTCTCTAATTCCCCATTATCGAGAGAGAGACAAAGATTGACATAAAATATTCGAATAGGATCCTCATAAAATTCAAGTCCACACAGACGAAAAACTAGTGACAGGTCTTGAAATTTAAAGAAGTGACTGGCATTGCAATGAACTTCTTTTAACTGACAAATATTTACCACTCGCTCGGGTACCATAAAATGACTTTTAAAGGTGATGAACTTGTGTTTTTGCGAACAAGTCCAATACTTATGCATGTCTTTTGGAGAAAAAGGATCCAGAGGGTTTGAACGAGGCTTCTTGATAGAAGAGGTTGGACTAGGGGTAGAATATTTTTTGGTAACAGTTTACCGATGAGCCTGGGATAAAGATTCATTAGAGAATTTGGAGATAAGGACATAATTATTGGAGAGAGGGTCTGGAGGGGATTTGGATAGATTTTCCATGGAGTGAGTTCTAGTCATTAGAGAGAAGTTTTAAACAAGGGTTTTAAAAGAACGAATAGAAAAATAAAGAGATGGATAGGTGAAGAAGGGTAAATAAATTGAGGGAAAGATAAAGGGGAGTGAAGTGAATGAAGCAACTACTTAAGGTGAAAGGATGTCAGAAGGAGAGTGTTGCGAAGATAAAAGGGGTAAAAAGGTTGAAAAGGTGGCATAAAAAAGGAAAAACAATGATGGCATCTTTTCAAAAAAGGTTTTTCCAAAAATAATCAAATAATAAGGCAGTTAAAAAGAAATTTTCCACAAATAAAACTTACAAGTCATTAATGTTAACAATACCAAGTCTTTTTTGGAGGAACCAAAATCTTTCTTCTAACAGGGATTTAGTAAAAATATCTGCCAAATGATTTTTGAAATCAACAAATATTAGGAAAAAATCAATATTTTCTACATGGTATCAAATAAAATGATGTTTAATATCAATGTTCTTAGCCCTAGAATGATGCACATTATATTTAATGAACTAATAACACTGGCATTATCACACATTATAGGTACATATTCAAAAGACAAATTAAAATCAAGTAGCTGATGCATAATCCATAAAATTTGAGTACCACAACTTTCAATGGCTATGTATTCTGCTTCAATTGTTGATAAGGCAACTGAAGTTTGTTTTTTACTATGCCATAAAATTGGGGCATCACTAAGAATTTGGCATATTACATTAGTGCTTTTTCTATCATTTTTATCACCTGCAAAGTCAACGCCTGAATATCCAATTAAGTCAAAATGAGAGGAGCGGGGGGTACCATAGTCTAGTGTCATGTGTTCTGATAAGGTACTAAATTATTCTTTTGACGGCAGTCAGATGGGATCTTTGGGAGTCGAGTAGAACCTTGCACATACTGAACATAATGTCCGGTCGACTGGCGGTCAAGTAGAGGGGTGATCCAATTATTCCCCTATACATTCTTTCACCAACGTATTTTCTAGATGATTCTGAATAAAGACTTGCGGATGGACTCATTGGGGTTCCATAGGTCTTTCCTTTTTCCATGCCAAACTTTTTGATAAGTTTTTTTTATGTATTTGGTTTTACTAAAATACCTTTGGGTATTTGCTTGATTTGTAATCCCAAGAAAAATGTGAGCTCTCCTATGAGGCTCATTTTAAATTCTCCTTTCATAGATAAGCAAAATTCTCACACAAGGAGATGTTAGGACTACAGAAAATAATATCATCAACATAAATTTGCACAATGAGAAGATTTGAGTCAAGATTTTGTATGAATAGAGTTGTATCAATTTTGCCTCTTTGGAAATTATTATTTAACAATAAAGTACTCAACCTCTCATACCAAGCCTTTAGAGCTTATTTGATACCATAGAGTGCGTTTTATAATTTAAAACATGATTTGGATAAGATGGATTTTCAAAACTGAGGGGTTGTTTTACAAAAATTTCTTCATGAATAAACCCATTTAAAAGGCACTTTTGACATCCATTTGATACAACTTAAAGTAGCTAACAAAATGCAAATTTATTCTAACCTTGCTACAGGAGCAAGTGTTTCACCATAATTAATACCTTTTTATTTGGAGTAACCTTGATCTACAAGTCTAGTCTTGTTTCTGATAACCTTACCCTTTTCATTAAATTTGTTTCTGTAGACTCATGAGTAGTTCTTGGGTCTTTCAACTTGATTCCAAACTTGATTTCGTTTGAATTGGTCTAATTTTTCCTTCATGGCCTCAACCCAGGATTCATCTTTAAGGGCCTCATCAATCTTCTTGGGTTTGATATGAGACACAAGGGTAACAGAAGCTTGATTTCTTAATGAGGCTCTTGTCTATATCTTATCATCTGGATTTTTGATGAAAAAATCATTTGGATATCTATAATTTTGTTTCCATTCTCTTGGAACACTTATTTTGACTATTTCAACTACAGGAGTCGACTCTGGAAGGGGTATAGTTGACTCATCTCTTGATGTCTCTGGAGTTGTACTAGTATTGACTCTAAATTGTAGATCATCCACCTATTCGTCATCAATACTCAAACTCATAGGAGGGTGATTAGTTTAATCAAATATGATATGCATAGATTCTCCAACCTAATGTTCTTTTATTATAAGACCTGTAAGCGCGACTGGTAGGAGAGTACCCAAGAAAAATTCCTTCGTCACTTTGTGGATCAAATTTTCCCGAGTTATTCTTATCATTATTATGGATGAAGCATTTGTATCTAAAAGTATGAAAGTAGATAATATTTGGATTCTTCCCTCTCCATAGATCATAATAAGTCTTCTTTAGAATAGGTCTAATGAGTCATTTATTGATGATATGAAAGGTCTGCCTCTGCCCAAAAGTGATTTGGAAGGTTGTGTTCTAGTAGAATGGTTTTTGTAGTTTCCTGAAGGGATTGATTTTTTGCTCCACCACACCATTTTGTTAAGGAGACTGAGGTGATGAAAAGTTTTGAGAGTACCCATTCTGAGCAAAGTATTCCTCAAAAGCTTTATTTTTAAATTCTCCCCTATGATCATTATGAACATAGGTGATGAAGTGTCCTACTTCTCTTTGTACTTTTCTGCAAAAGATCTCAAAATTTATGAAAGCCTCGTGTTTATGAGTGAGAAACATTACCCAAGTAAAATGAGAATAGTCATCAACAATAACAAAAACATATCTTTTCTCGCCAATACCTGCGGTCTTGGTGGGGCCAAACAAATCTATATGGATTGTTTGAAGGGCTTTGGTAGTTGAGACAATATCTTTGACTTTGAATGATTTCCGAGTCTATTTACCCAATTGGAAGGGATCATAGATGTGATCCTTCTCAAACTTGAGTTTTGGCAGATCTTTCACCAGTTCCAGTCTGGAGAGTTTCTCAATTATGTGAATACTAGCATGCCGAAGCTTTCTGTGCCACAACCAAGTGTCATTGGTTTGCATAGTAAGGTGGGTAATGATAGAAAAATTAGGACTATTTAAAACATAAATATTATCAACACATTCACCGATAAGAGAAATATCTCTTTTATTATGTTTTGGTGGGGCATTTTTCAGATTTGAAGGAGACTCCAAATCCTGTGTCACACAGTTGATTAATGCTGAGCAGGTTGTGTTTGAGTCCGTCTACGAAATACACTTCAATAAGTTCACATGAGGAGTTGAGCTTTACTGATTTGACTCCGATGATGCAGCCTTTAGCATTATCACTGAATCTAACTGATCCTCCTTCCATTTTTTTTAGATAACAAAAATTTTCTTTCTTTCCAGTCATATGACCAGAACATCTACTATCGATGACCCACATTCCCTTTTTTATATCTTTTGCGGATGTGTTCCTGCAAAATAAGAAAATTAATTTTGTTTAGGTACCCAAGTGGTCTTGGGTCCTTGGGGGTTAGAGGTACTTACTTTAGGCCTCTAAGCCCACACACCTTTAGAATTTTTCCTACAACTATATGATTTGTGCGCTTTTTATCCACACGTATAGTAGATAGGTCCTTGAAAAGAGAAAGAGGTTTTGCCTGATTTAAACAATCTTGATGTGGAGCTTAAGCTTGTTTTAAGAGAATTTAATCTTATGAAACCATGTCTTGGTGATTTTCTAATGCTATTCAGCTGTATTTTTACCTCATCAAGCTCTTCTTGAAGTAAGTCAATTTTAATTTAACATGATTTAATTTCAAGTTAACAGTTTCTTCATTCCTTTTCACATTTTTGTTTAAGCCGAGCATCCCAGTTTTTCTTTTCTTGAGCAAGTTTATTATATTTATCAATAACTTTTTGAATCTCATCGATTATCATGTCTAAATTTTGTTCAAGGATATTACAGTTATAAAAGTCGTATGGTCTTACCTTACTTGATTCACCTTTTTCCATGAAGAACATATTAGCTGCTTCTGTTTCTTCCTCAATTTCGTCTTTATCGCTCCAGGACCCAAAGTTATTATTTATTTAAGATGATCTTCTTTTCAATTCTGGATAGTTTTGTTTGAAGTGACCTATCCTTCTACAGTAGTAGCACTGATCATCATTCTTTGTTGATTCATTGCTTTTGATTCTGTGGGGTATCTACTATCTCTGTTTCAAGATCTACCTTACTCCATAATTTATGTGAGCCATTCCTTTGTTATTGGTTTCTTCAAGAGATCTTCTTCTTCAGTTGATACAATATAGAAGACTACTGGTTTCTTCTTTTCCTCTTTTCTGTACCTGTCGATATAATTTCATTCATAGGTAATAAGATTACCTCGTAGTTTTTCATATTTTATATTATGGTGATCTTTGTCTCCTAGTATGGCAGCTTTGGTTTCCCATACTTTAGAGATACTTCAGACAAGCTTCTGGACTTATAGGCTATGTTGATAGATCATCCCAAGTGATTTCAGCTCACGTACAATTTTGTTGAATCTGGCAAACATTGATTCCATAATTTTATTTTCTTCCATTTTGACTAGCTTATACTCATTGACCAAAGCAACAATTTTTGATTTTTTGAGTTTAATGGTTCCTTCATGGATCACTTCTAGTTTATCTCACATCTCTTTTGCAGTATCACAGGTTGATATCTTGTCATATTCTTCTTTGTTTACTACACAAAGAAGTAAACTTATTGCTCGTGCATTAGTTTGAATTACCTCTTATTTCTCTTTGGTGACTTTGAAGTTTTTGAGGTCTTCTAGTTCAATACTACTTGATTTCTTATCTTTCTCCTTGTCTTTCTTCTTTTCCTTGAGTCCTGGAATTTGATTTTGTCCCTTCTTAATGAAAACCCATGCTTGGAAGTCGTTTGATTAGATGAAAATTCTGAATTTGTTCTTCCAGTAGGAGTAGTTTTATCCATTGAAGTATGGTGGTCGTACAGAGGAGTTGTCATCTTGAAGGAGAGCATAGGAAATTTGGTAGTTTACCATTTGATCTTTGCTCATGTGCAGTCAAGAAACATTATTGGTGAGACCTGCTCTGATACCAATTGAAATTCAAGAGGGAGGTGAATTAAAAATTTCCTTGAGTTGACTGTTGAGCCTTTACAGTCGACTTACCTGTAAATCAATATACTTCACAAGCCAGACTAGATTTAAATAAATAGATAAGTAATAAGAAACTTGAAATAAGAACACAAAGATTTTTCCTAGTTCATAACACCAATGTTGTGCCTACTTCCAGTTCCTTGGGTTTCTAAGTTTCCTGTGATCTTTTCAAGGTGGAGCCCGAGTACAATGGTGGTAAACGACAGCTGGAAACTTATTTTGTTTTTCACATCTTATGTCATAGCTACAGTTTGTATTACAAAGTTGACTCGATCTTATTCTTGTATAACTATTGTAAACTAAGAAGTACAAAGATTTGTAAGACTAAGATTGAGACACTCTGAGAATCTTTCTTGAAGTTGTGTGCGTGCTTTGATCTTCCGTCTTCTTCTTTTATATTATTCAATTGCTTCAGCTTTTATTCTTCATAAGAAAAACCAAAAGATTTCTTCTCAATCAAGGATTGGAAAATGATTCCTTGATTGAGGGATTGCATCGTAAAGTATGTCCATACATGGTGCAGCCATCACAACCATACATGTCCATATTAGATATGTCCATGTAGGGTTGTGATCTTCTTTCTCTTTGTTGTTGGCTTGATTGATTCATTTGCCATAAATCTGGGAAGTCAATGATCTCTGTGATTGATACTATTCCTATCTTGGTGCCGACTTTCTTGTGAGTTAATCCTTGCTTCCTTTCTTGGATCTTTTTATTAATTCCTCAAGGATCTTTTTGATATTCTATATCTTCAGTATATCCTGCAAGATATTTTTTTATTAGTTTGTCTTTATTAAAATATATAGTAAGAATATGGGGCTAACACCGATTTCTTGCCCTGCCGTGTACGTAGCTACAACTTAATATGTGATATCAGATTAATATTACTTTTATCAAAATTTTCAATAAATATTTTTTGGTAATTAGTTAAATAAGAATAATTTGATATTGTAAATAACTTTTATACAACAGCAGGTAGGAATTTTCTATGATACTCAATATGCCTATTAATTCTCATTCGCAATCAGTGCTGGAAAAATGAGTCCATACTTTATCAACCTGTTCATATTTTAACAATTTGGGGAGTTACTTTTTTAAATGTAGGTAAAATTTGGGCTTCAACTTATATTTGACCCGTAAGAATAGGGTTAAATATGAGAAAAATATGAAAATTGAAGGAATATCTAGACTCTTGTTTGATATAAACCATAAAGTAATTTTCAATTTTCTCATGTTTATTGGCTTAAATATTTTTCAAATAAACTTATTTTTCTCCAACTTGACAAAAATCATTTCCTACATAAAGTAAGAAAAGTATTTCTTCAAAACTGTCTTTTAACACCACCATCACCTAATCCACCTAGAAGTCATAGGCCATGGATTCCCAACCCCCAAAACCTTGATGTACCACTCCATCACTTTTATCATGGTTTAAATATGTAAACGATGCAAGCATGTACTTATGATGATCGATTAGTACATTAGGTTCTTTGTTTTAACCATTGGTGAGCTCCTTTTATTTAATTAGTTAGATTCTGTTTGTTTAAGTTTATGGGTCATACTGGGGGTTATTCCAACAAACTAAAGTCATGTTAAAGGCTCATAAATAGTTAGTTAGTATGCTCTTATGTCATGTATTTCTACTTTGACCTTTGTGTCGTTATGTTTCAAAATAATTTATTCATAAAAAAGCTACTACTTAAAGACCTATTTTCTCTATGCATGATGAATTTCTCAAGATTTTATTTTGAATAATGTAAACCCCTTGTTAGATGAATGCTCTACCTTTCACGCCATTTTATGAATTTGCTTAGGCCAACAATGTCAGCAGATGTCATACACGCCTAGGAAGTAGGGTCGGGTCATGATAATTACTTTTTTAAAAGGTACTTACATCTTATTATTCCTAAAATAAAACTAGGCCAAGAAACATGCCTTTTTAGACCTATAGAGCCAGCCATAGGCTTAAGTAAAACATTTCAAAATAGGCAAGAGAAGGAAATACAATAATGAAGAAACCATGATGGAAATTCCAGAGGTAAATATTGTGGCATAACAGGTAATATGATAATTCCAAACAAAAAAATAACATGTAATAATAAAAACAAAGAATAAGATAATGAGTGTATTAGTAAAAATACTGATAAGAAAAACTATACAAGCTTGAATACCTATGAACCTTCTTTCTTGATCCTCAACCTTCACATTGTCGTATCTGAAGTGATTTCCTCAATAAGTTGCAGGCATTTCATATCTTATCTAATCACCTCTGTCAAATAATTCTTTGGCACATCTACCTCTCCTCAAACTCAATATGTGAGCAAACCATCAATACCTTCTTAGGGGGCATCTGTGCATCTCATCTTCTCATGTTCGAACCAATCTCATCCTAGATCCCCTCATCTTATTTACCACTGAGGTCAATCTCACCTAGTCTTGAATTTCTTTACTCTAAATCCTATCACTTTAGTATGCCCACACATTCATCTTAACATCTTCATTTCTACTACTTTGTTCTTCTGGACATGTGAGTTCTTGACCTGCCAACACTCTATTCCATATAACTTAGCTGGTCTAACAAGCTCTTAATAAAATTTACCTTTTAATTATTATTGTCTCATTCATATAATATGAGACACTAGATGCGAGCCACCATTTCATCCAATCCACACCAATAAGATGTGCAACATCATCATCAATCTCCCTATTTCCTTGAAATATTGACCTAAGATACTTGAAAGCTTCTCTTTGGAGATGACTTATGTATTGATCTTCACTTTTATATTTGTCTCATAACTTACATCACTAAAATTTTATAACTCTAAGTAATTTGTCTTAGTATTGATCAACTTGAACTGTAACGCCCCATGTTTTTGGTCCTTGAAAATTTTTGCAATTTTATCCTCACCATTTTTGATTATGACTCAATCGATGAGTCATATGTGCCTTTATGGGTCATAAAATCTAGTCATAATAAGCCCAAAAGGATTTTCCTAAGTCACTGCCTTGATAACGATAATACTTGATGAGTTATATAGACTCCTAACTAGTCGTTAGGAGGCTATTTCATAGTGTGTCCAGTGTAGTGCCCATATTAAAACTATTGAGGCTACAACCTGGACCTACGAGTCATAGTGTCTCATTACGAGATATAGGATGTCAGTCGTAAGGTTCACAGTAAAGAGCCTAAGGAGATTCTGGTTTGGCTATGACTGGATGGTCCAAGTCGTAGCGTGACCCTATGAGTCGTAAGGTCACCCATAGTGATCGATGGGTTATTTTTCCAACTTTTAAGTGAGGATATTTTGGATATTTCTCTCCTATCCACTAATAACCCATGGCTTCTAATATTATTTGGGACCCTATTCTCAGCCATAACTCAACATAATTACACTTTCAAGATCTTTCAAATTCTCTCAAGTAGCCATACTTAGGGGTTTCCAAGAAATACGTCATCTAAAGGCTTAAGGATTGAATTTCTTTTGTGAAACTTGTTGTTTCAGGCATGTTACTCTTCCCTCATTGTTTATTTGTTAAAAACATATGTTTTAAAGTAATGTTGATGAGATATTTATGTCGGTTTGAAATCAAAGGTTGAGAGTTTTGAATGCTTATTGATTGAACAATATTTCTCATGGTTTAAATATGATTAACTGTGCTCTAATTATGGTTTTTAACTCGTGGGTTCATGAGTTTGCTGAATGAACTAGGGAATTATGATTTTCCCAAACTTATGACTTTTGAAGTGGATATGACCCTAACCCTATATTGTGAAATTGGTTTTTAATTATGAGAAATGTGAGGATTTGTAAAATTGAACCAAAAGGGTTGTGAATTCCCCCAAGTGATGTAATTTTTTTGACATGTTGATATTACCTAGCAAGTGTAGTTGGTATGACGATACCAACAATGTATGCCTAAATGTTAAATATGGTTCAATGAAATGGGATGTGTGATGAATATTTTTAATTAGGCTTTAATAGGGGGTTGTGTAGTTGAGTCGTGAAAGTGGAGGTCTGAGTGGCCGATACTGGAAACCACGTTTGCCGATGCAGGGGTCAAAGTGTCAAGGGAGGTTTGAGTCCCCCTCATTATTATTACATAATTAGGGAGGTCTGAGTCCCCTTCATATTATTACATAATCAGTTTCTTATGTCACCTTAGTATATGATTGGGAGGTTTGAGTCCCCTATGCATATACATGAGATTATTCTCTGGTTTATGCGGCTACACGCACTAGGGCCCGATCAAAGGGTGAGAGCTGGGGCCTATATATCCCGTAGGTACATTGTATGATGGTTGAGATACAAAATCCAAGCTAAAGTTTTAAAGAGCATATTAAGCCTTGTTCCATGTCCCGACATATGATATATCTATATGATATGCTTTTGATTATATGCATTGGTTTTGAATGATTTTGAACTGTTGATCATGGCATTATTTTATCCTTATCCCTAAGTTATATGCTAGTGTTCACCCCACTAACCATCTTCAGACGCTGTATCCCCATACAATGTAGGCACTAGAGCTTCTTCTAGTTTTCTTGTGTAGAGTTAGGTCGGTTATCTTAGTTCATTGCGTTGTGGTTAAGTGGTGAGATTTCATTCCTTGGAAGGCTTAGGTATTTCACCAGCTTTCATTCTTAGATTTGAGTTGATAGATATTTTCATTATCATTTTCATTCTCATTGTCATCTGTCAGAGTTGGGGACATGTCCTAACTAAGACTGGGTTTGGTTTTTTATTTAGAAGGCTTTGTTTAGATTATTGTGGATAGTGAGTGATATTGGTGGGTTGGTTTGCTGGTCATTGGTTATAAACATGTTTTGATTTTCTTTAAGATTTTTGTAATGACCCAATTTTCTAGAATCGAAACATCACATGGTGTTCATGATCCCGAAGAACCACAAGCTAACCCTCTACTGATATCTATACCTGAGCATTGCATAATATCTGAAATAAATGTGGAAAACTGGTAGAAATTGGCCATAAGGTTCAAAACATCAAAAATACTCAAAACTGAAAACTAAATACTGATACATCTATTTGAAAAGCCTTTATATTGTATGATATATGGAGTTGATGGGACATGTCCCCACTAACTCCGTCTACTGAAAATAAACTAAATCTGATGCGATAATAAAATAAGGATCACCCTCGAATGAAGAGGACTCACTGCTACATCTACAGCTACTGATTGGGACTGAGCTGCTAAGTACTCCGAATCTCATACCTCTGAACCTATGGTGTCAAATAAAACACCATAGCGCAAATACGTCAGTACGGGAATAAACTGAGTATGAAGATGAGGTAAGGCTAAATGCAAGGGCTTATGCATAAACAATTACTTAACTGAATAATCATGAGAGTACTGAATGAGAACACATGCATGAATGCACAAATCATAACTGAAATCATCGTGACTCAAAATACTGCAACTCGGGTACTACTTTACTATCATCTAAACTCACTACTAATACTGAGATACTGAATCTCCTGATATTGATAACTGAGTACTGGAGTTGACATCAATTCTCTCTAGCGAGTGATCTTGAAAACTGATGTTACTGGAGCTAATTAACTGAATCTACTCACATCAATGACTGCACTTTGAGTTTGCTACTCTCAACTGATTGAATCAGAGATCAAACATCTCTAATGGGTGATCCCTGAATCTACTATCAATGATAAAAAGAGATTATATCCGAGATCAAACCTATCTATCGGAAGAACTCTAAATCAGATAAAGAGAATAATCAATTGAATCTGAGAATGAGATCAGGCCTATCTAACGGGTGATCTCTGCATCTGATAATAAGAATACTCAACTGAATTTGAGGCTGAGATCGAGCCTATCTAACGAGTGATCTCTAGATTTGATAATGAGATTACTCAACTAAATCTGAGACTGAGTTCAAGCCTATCTAACGGGCGATCTCAGGATCTGATAATGAGATTATTTAATTGAATTTGAGACTGAGATCAAGCCTATCTAATGGGTGATCTCAGGATCTGATAATGAGATTACTCAACTGAATCTAAGACTGAGATTAAGCCTATCTAATGGGTGATCTCTAGATCTGATAATGAGATTACTTAGTTGAATCTGAGACTGAGATTAAGCCTATCTAACAGGTGATCTCTAGATCTGATAATGAGATTACTCAACTGAATCTGATACTGAGATTAAGTCTATCTAACGGGTGATCTCTGGATCTGATAATGAGATTACTCAACTGAATCTGAGACAGAGATCAAGCCTATCTAACGGGTGATCTCTAGATCTGATAATGCTGATACTGAATAACTTTATGAGGGACCATGCCTATCTAGTGGGTGGTTCATAAATATATAGAACTATCTAAGTTCCTTACAGAGATAGGTGACTGTATCTGACAGTCCTGATTTCTGAGTTCTACTCTAAAGATTGATACTAAATCTGCAACTGTGGGAGTGCTCACTTAACCGACATACCTCGAATATGAACTGGTGGGGTCAAACCTGTAACCCCAGATGGAAGGGTGTCAATATCGTTCCTTGGGAAAGACCTCAACTCTGGTCAAGCCTCTCTAACGGGTAACCCTCAGAGGAAGTCAAGCCTAAGGCAGTATAATAGTCAAGACTTTTCCTAACCGGTGACTCCTGCATCCTGCGCTGGCTACGCAGTTCTGTAGTTTAGGGATTGATCCTAACAAATTTGCCTCTCTAACGGGGAGCCGCCATCCCTATACTCACTCTGTCCTCCTAACTGAAATACTCTGAACTGATTTTTAACTAAACTTAAACTGAGCTGAATCTGATACTGATCATATTTCTCGAATGATCTGACTGGGTTAAGCTGAATTCACTTGGTTCCGTATCTGACGGAATACTACTGAATCTCGTTATCTGACTACTTGATATTGAGTTCGGAACTGAACACTTGAGTACTACTAGATTTGAGCTGAGTAATGAACTGAGGCTAGAATACTAGCAATACTGAGATTACTGAGATATCTTAAATTTTGTATCTATCTAAGAGTATAGATTTTTGTAACTCACTAAGTTCTGAGAGTCGTGGCTTGACTATGATTATCAAGAAAACTGACACGGGCTCTAGACTGCAGCTAATTTATCGGGTATAAATACCCTCAGGACTCGATAACGTAAAAATAAAACATAGCCAATCTTAAATAATCAAGACCATGGACATTCATTCACCATCACAATTGCTAAAGCATCTCTTCAAGCATTTAAAAATCATAAACATGTGATAGTATAGGGAGACATGCTATTGGCTCATACTCCACTCAACAAGATCTTACATCAAACACTTAACATGTATTAAAGAACACCTAATTGGAGAATTTCATGCTATCATGTCATAATTCATTCACTAAGGCTTTTCAACAAATACTTGGCATGCATGGGCTTGCACATAATTGGAGATTTCTAGCAAACATGCTATAATGACTCTAATTCCTTCACATGAGTGTTTTATCAAATATATGGGGAGCATGCTTTGCTTATTCAATAATTTCTACACTTAATTGACATGAACACATCACTCAACAAGCAACATGAAGGGGTTTTATCATGAACATCACATGAATATCACATACTAGGGTAAAATCTTGAAAACCTTGTAAACAAACATGAATAAAACTCAATAATAGCACACGTGAACCGTGAAAACTCATAAGCATAAGGTATTTGAAATTTAGAAGAGGATTCTTGAGCTTCTTGGATGAAAGAGACCCAAGAATCAATATCTGCATACCTTAGGAAAACTCTTTCTTAAAGGCTCTTGGAGAGATTCTTGATTTCTTGATTTTTCTTGATTTTTCTTGAAGAAGAAAGAAGGGTTTTGATTTTGTAGGAAACCCTAGTTTTTGATGTTGAAGATGAGAAATGAAGTTATAAGCCTTGATCAAATATAAATAGGGGCTGAAAAGAGTGGGGAAAGACCCAAAAAGCCCTTTTAAAAATGTCTTAAAAATACTGAACCGGGGCTGCGACATTTGAAGCAACGGTCCATCGCTAGTCTGATGGTTCGTTGAATCATCAGTCACACATCGGTCAGAAAAATAATACACTGCCTTGGTTACGATGATCCAAGCAATGATCCATCACAAACCCGTTGGTCCGTTGGATTGTCCATCGCACATTGGTTGTGATGGTCCATCACAATCTCGACGGCCCATCAACTCATCTTTCGTACCTGGGTGGTTTTAATAGATTTTAGTAAAACGGTTATAACTTTCTTGTCTGATGTTGGATTTCAGAGAAATTAGGAAAATTCTACACGGTTCAAAATATTTCTCACTTGAAAAGACACTTCTTAACCTTTTAGGGCCGGATTTATACTTCGCTAAAAATGCTCTAAGGCTCAGACTATGATATAATTTTGCAGGGTCTTATACTTATTCCATGCTATCTTTTTATATGTTCAGAATTTATCTGACACTGAGAGATGCAGTGTTTAGTTGGTTAGGTATAGGGGCTGATCTTCGGTCTACGTGGGACTTGAGATACCTGTAACACCCCATATTTTTATGTGTACTTGTTCTATTTATATGGAACTTGATATATCTTTGTGGTGTAGATAGATTTCTAGATACTTCCCATGTGGTTTAATGTGACCAAGTATATACAAATTTTAAGTTAGATTAAAGAGTTAAGAACTAAAAATTGAGTATTTTGTTAAGGTGCTTGCTTGACTTACTTAAGCTAGTAGGTGGATCACTTACTTGAGCTATTTGGACCAAGTTAATGGACCCAAGGTTATGGACCGGATTTGATCCTATGTTACTGTACTGATTTGAGCCCAAATTAAGTAAAAGAGAAAGAAAATGGGGAAAAGAGGCCCAATACTCATATCTGCCAAATACCAAGTTAAAGAGAAGAAAAAGAGGAAAAATTGGTAGCTAAGGCCCAATAGTTTTTGATCTACAAAGGCCCAATATATTGGGCAAGTGTATACATCATTTACTTGAGAAAATATAGACCAAAAATAGTCAATAAGTCGTCCAAGATCAGCTTCAATATATGGATTGGAAATCAGCAATTTTTTTCTCATTTCAACTTAGACAAAAATTTCAGCTTTCTAGGTTTTTCTCTCTTATTCTCTCTTGTCTATGAAGTAACCCTATAGTTCCACAAGGGTTCTTGGGATTCACCTTCCTTCAAAGATAAAGGTAAGTGAATAATTCATGATCTTGTAATAAGGAAACTATGTGTTCTTCAAGATTAATTTCCGGACAGCCCTCTCATTAAGTTTGGGCAGTCCATTGTTCTTAGTTATTAAGGAATTTCTCTTTTCTCTTTTGATGTGTGTGTGAATAGATTAAGCTATTGAGTATATACACATTAAGACACTAAAATACCAAGGAAATCAAGGTATGGTTGCTGTCCACTTTTGTCCTTTTTCCATATACATGTGTTGATAGAGGATTGCACATATTGGGTTGCTATTAAAGTACGATTGGGTGTTGTTGCGGACTGTTTTGTGTGTTTGTGTTGTGGGCTGCCCGGTTGCTATTGGGAAAAGGTGTGATTAGTTTGTATTGAGCTATAGAAGATGGATGTGGTGATACACCACTGGATTTATGATTGTGTATGTATATTGCTCATTTCGTTTTGTGTGTGTTGATTGGAAGGTGAAATGAAGCCGAGGTTGTGTCGGGGGGATATTATATGAATATGTATTGTATATTTCTATAATTGGAGTATAAGAGGGTTAAAGTGACACCCTTTGTTGATAAATTAAGGGCTTACTTCCCGGCCACTAGTTTGGTGAAGTTAAATAGCCAAAATGTGATGTTTGGTTGCTAATATTAGTTTGCCATATATTTCATTGTAGATAAGTAATCTAAAAGTGTGGGAAGTCGAGTTTGGATGGTATTGGAGTTTTACAACCAGGTATGTAAGGCATACTCTATTTTGCACTCTTGGCATGAAAACGGACACTTGTTCCATCGAGCAAGCTCCCAAGATTATCCTATAACACGTGCTACATAATAACACCTATGATATCCCATGTTACTAATGAACTTATTATCACTCTCTAATGTGTTAAACCAACTCGATACATGCTTGCTACCTATCCTACATGCCTATTTTCACTAGTAAATTTTAGAATTTCTCCAGTTACTCAAATAAGACCCATGTGTTATTTTTTGCTCCTAAACACTTCATTAGTGTGCCAACAACTCCTTACTTCATTGTTATTGTATTGATTGCCTATTTACATGTCTCTTGTTGACATATCATTGTTTCAAGATACAATAAGGTTATGATCACCGAAGTAACAATCTCAAAAGGCTAATTAAACTAAGTAACGGAAATCTGTAAAACGGGTGGAAGCTCAGGGACATAAGCCTAGCATGGGCCGATCTCGATACTTTATATGTAGGTGGAAGCTCAGGGGCATAAGCCTAGCATGGGCTGATCCTGATTTACTATTTACCACTGATCAGCTGGTCATTTATATCGTATGGATTTCAAAGATAATGAAGTAAGAAGGTAAAAGGAAGTAATAAATGTAATGTACCCTGTTCCACAAGTAAATGTAAAGGTGGTCTACTAGCACTATTCTTACACTTGTTCCATATTTTTATTGAGCCTTTATGTCATGTATTGTTACTTTTCCGCCTTGCATACTCAGTACATTTTTTTCGTGTTGACTCCCCTTATGGGGGGACTTATATTTTATGCTACAGGCGCAGGTGCTTCGGCAAACACGCCTCCTCAGTAGAAGCCCAGGATCTTCATCTGCTATTGGTGAGCTCCAGTTTGCTTCGGGGCTTCCCGAGTCAGTTCCATATATTTTTGGTATTGTATAAAAGTTAATAGTATGGCAGGGGTTTGTCCCGACCTTAGCTAAATTTTATGTATTGTCTAGAGTCTTTGTAGACCAATGTAAAGTTAAGAATAGTAGTGTGTTATCTTGTAGATGTTATGGCCCCAACAGCCAAGTCTACTATGTATATGGTTTTAGGGCTTGTCATTTATATTTCTTTTTCATTAAGGAATTATATCCATATATGGCAAAACCTTTGCCTATTATAGTTGCATGCATGTGAATTCCAAGGTGATAGGTTGGTTATCTCGGGCCTTCACGACTACAGGTGCCTGTCCGCCCCAATAGGATTTGATATGTGACAATACCCATTACGGCTAGGCCCTAGTTAGGGTTATAACAGAGATGGTGTTAGAGCCTAGTTTTGGTGTCATTTGGTATCCAAACAAAGCCATGTTAAGTAGAGTCTCTTTTATGGGTGTGTAGCGCACTACACTTATAACGGAGAGGCTTCAAAGCATTTAGGAATATTTCCCTTTCTTGTTGTTTTATTTTAAGCTATAGAGTCTAAGGTATTAAATCTCCTCTAATTCTCGTGTGTTTGCTTTTCAAATCATGCCTCCCAAAAGATCTGATGCTTGTGGCAACTCTTCTGTCCCATCTAAGGATAATATGGATAGAGGTCATCCTACTCCAGAAGTTTAGACCCGATCTAGGGTCACTAATTCTGATTTTCTTGAGAGAGTTCTGTCGGTTCCCCCTATTCTTCCTCAGGCACCCTAGGCTGGCATGTCTAATGCTGAATTTCGCCAGTCAATTCATTTGTTTACCTAGTTGGTGCCTCCCAGACTGAGCATGTTGCTTTTGTTGCTCCATCATCTTAGGTCAGTAGGGTTGGCCAATTTATGAGGTTGAGTCCTCCTATTTTCACTGGTTCTAAAGTTGAGGAAGATCCTCAAAACTTTGTTGATGAGATGGAAAATACATTTCCTGTGATGCGTGCTACTGATGTGGAGGGTGTGGAGTTTGCAGCTTATCAGTTGAAGGATATAGCATACCAATGGTATGAGGAGTAGGACCAGTGTAGGGGTGATGATGCTGAGTCCGCTTTGGGGGATGATTTCTCTAGTTCTTTCCTTGATCACTTCTTTCCTCATGAGTTGAGGGAGGCGAAGCTTGAGGAACTCATGAATCTGAAGTAAGGAAGGATGTCCATAAAGGTGTAAGCCTTGAAGATTCATCAGCTGTTGCGTTTGCTCCTAAGTTGGTGTCTAGCATGAGGGCTAGAATAAGGAAATTTGCCTCTGGGTTGTCTCGTGAGTTGATCTTGGAGAGAAAAGTTGCCTTGTTGAACAAGGATATGGACATCTCTAGACTTGTGGTTTATATGCAACAAGTGGAAGAGGAGAAGAAGAAGCAAGCGGAAATGAGTGAAAGGCAGAATAAGAAGTTTTAATTTTCAGAATAGGGTGGAGGTCAGTAACAAAGTAGTAGAGATGGTGGAAAGTGTCCTAAGAAGAAGTGGGGCTATTTTGGTTCTTACTCTACAGGTAGTGATCCTAATCCAAAGCAGTCGGGTCATAGTCATTCTCAGTATAATAGTAGGTTTAGAGCACCAAGAGCCCAGCCTCAAGGTAGCGAGGCTCAATAAGCTCTGTCATATCCTCCTTATAGATTTTGTGGTCAAGTGTTTTGTTGTTTTCGCGAGGAAGGGAGGAATAAGTTCTTTAAATGTGGTTAGACTAGCCATCTGAAGAGGGATTGACCTTCTAAGGTTGCTTTTGGGGAAAATAAGTGACCCGACCCAACCCGGGTCCTTGTCATAATGGGTGTCCCAAGTCCGACCGGGACCAAAGACGACCCCTGTCACCAACCCAACCTCCAGCTACCTGTCCTGAGTTGTCTAAATTTTGAGCATATAACAAGATAGCGTAACTATCAAATTTACAAACTCTGGGATAGGTTTGTTACCGAGACCGACCCAACCTATTCCAACCGTCTGAACCCAACCAATAGCCAAACCAACTAAACCATAACCATATGAGTTCTATAATAGTTAAATATAATCCAAAAATGAAAGATGATGGAACAGTGAGAAAGTTAGTCGTACGGTATTAACCCTAATACCAATACCAATGCTAAGGCTGACAATAATATAGATCCCACCCATACCAACCCATAGTAGTTCCACAAAAGCCTCTAACCAAAAGAATACAAAAATCTAGTTGGGGCATGCCCCCAACCATAGTGAAAATCAATATCCATAATAAACCAAAGTATAAAATAACATCCATGAAATGGAGCCTTCTGGAAAGATGGAAGCTCACAACTTCAATCCAGTAGCTAATCCCGAATGTCCGATAGCAAAATAGGAGGAGCAGAATGGTTAGTTCCTACATCGCGTTGGGATACATCCGCCCAAAGGTGGGTTAGTGGGTGAACTCTAGCATGAACTCAAGATTAAAATAAAATAATGCCAACCAAGTAAACCAACCATATGCATACAAACCATATATACCATATGCATACAAACTATATATATATATATATATAACCATTTTGGGAGAGGGGACCAAGTTTAGCATGCATTTAAAAACATTAACCAGGGTTTGTGAAGCTTAATCATCCTAAACCACCCATGAGCTATATGGGTCCAGTGTAACCCTCTGAATGGGTCTCGATGCGTATAGCTACACGAATCGGAGATACCATAAAAGTAAGGGATTCCCAAGTACCCTCACCCTCCATGATACATATGTACAATGTACTTAGAGGATTCCTGTGTACTTTATAGTATCATAAGAGGGTCACTATGCCCTACACCTCATGTCAGCAAACATGAGTTTCCATTGTTCATTCTTTGAATTTCCACTTTCACGATTAGCAATCACACCCCGCCATTATTGCCCAATTAAAACCATTTCCAACCAACCAATCCATTATTCCATTTATTATTTACCAAGGCTATGAGTGATGGTATCTTCATACCGACTATAACTTGCAAGTATTATCCTTAGCCAAACCTTTTAAGGTAAAGGGATTCCTGTGCACCCATTTACTAAGTTAACTTGGGGGAGTCTCATGTACCCCACAAGTGTTCCATCATTAAGTTTATTGGGGGAGTCCCATGTACAACACAAGTTTCTCATTAACATATTTACTTGGGGGATTCCATTGTATCCCACAAGGAGTCCAATTAACCATAACCATGACCACCAAACCATTCCATTTAAACCATTCCAAACTATTTAACCATTTAGGGTACCATTACCAAGTTTAAACCATGCATAATTTCCATTAAACTCCAACAATGTATTGAAAACAATCCCATTGGCATTTTATCAAACATACTGGTGGCGTAGTATTTCCAAAACCAAAGCCAATTATCAAATAACCATTCCCATGCAACAAATTATCTAAAACCACTATTAAATAATATAAAAGCATAATTAAAACATGGGAAAACCATAACCAAGCATTTATAACCAAAACCCCCAAATTATATTTGAAAATCCAAAACTATACAATACTCAAACCATGAAAACATTGTGTAAAACTATGCCTTTAGTTGGAACTAATAATGCGGGAAGAGAACATGCCTTAAACCACGAAGATGATGAAGAGAAATCACCAACACAAGCCCCAAATTAATCTTTAAGATAAAACCCTATCCTTCCTTAACCCAAAAGCTTTAAAGAGAATTGTAAAGTGTTTAAGAGAAGTTTCTAAGTGTTAATGAATAGAATAATAGGGCAAATAACCTCCCAATAGGGGTATAAGTCATGGGGCCTTATTAGGTTAAGTGGGAAAATATCCAGATTACCCTCACTTAAACTCCTAAAAATGCTGTGAGGTGGGTACGACTATTTATACCAGTCGCAGCCTCAAATACGAGTGGTACCCGCCACTCATACCCATGGCCATCTCTCTTGGACCCAACACTGTCCAAGGTATGACTCACCCCAAACCATGTCGTATCCAAGTATACGACTAGTACCTATGATCCACACCCCTGGCAGAATAGAATCCTAAGAGTATTGGACACTGACAACTATACGAGTCCATGGTATGACTCGTACCTTGGCTTACATCTCATGGTGAGCTAATCATACTCTGATCCAACTTAAGTTACCAAGTATAAGACTAAGTGAAGTAAGCAAAAAACCTGTACCCAGTGATATAACTTGTACCACCCAAGTTGTACCCATTCCAGAAACCAAATCCAACCCACCAACCAACACTGGTCAGCATACAACTAATCTATACCACTCATATCCCAGTGTATGAGTCATTTCCCCTGGTCGTATCCTACCCAGAGAACAGAAATCTGGGAAATTTTCCAAGGGCCAGGAACCTATGGTGTTTCAGTCTCCCCCACTAGGAATATTTGTCCACAAATAACAGAAAAGGTAACGCAACCATAAGCACGATTCATTTGCATTATCAAATAGCAATCCAATCATTAACCATGGTAGGAAACACAGATGCCAAGATATTAATCTTTCCTTTAACATACTCAGAAAATAAAGATGTGCTCAAGAACATATACCTTCTGCATGAATCCCAGAGCAAAAAATAGATGCAGATACTTGGACTTCATGTCCTCCTCCACTTCCCATGTAGCCTCTTCCACCTTGTGGTTCCACCATAGAACCTTAATCGAGACCACATCCTTGGTCTGCAACCAATGAACCTTCCAATCCAGTACCTTAATGGGGACCTCATCATAAGATAAAGAATCCGAGATACCCAAGCCATCTAAGGGAACCACCAAAGAAGGATCACCAAGACACTTTCTCAACATGGAGACATAAAATACCGGATGAATGGAGATCAAACCAGAAAACAACTCCAATTCATAAGCCACATTACCAACCCTTCACAAAATCGTATAAGGACCAATAAATTGGGGATTGAGCTTCCCCTTCTTTCCAAACCATATTACTCCCTTCATAGGAGATACCTTTAGGAACACCTTATCCCCAACCTCAACTCCAAGTCTCTATGCCTTATATTTGTATAGGACTTTTGGCGACTTTGGGTAGCCTTAAGCCTATCTCGAATCACCTTCACCTTTTCCATAGCTTGATAAACCAAATCTGAACAAACATGCCCGCCTCACCAAGCTCAAACCATCCAATATAAAATCTACACCATCGAGCTTTCAATGCCTCAAAAGGGGCAATACCAATACTAGAATGATAGTTATTGTTGTAACCAAACTCTACCAAAGGTAGATGCTCAACCCAATTGCCACCATAATCAATCACGCATGCCCAAAGCATATACTCCAATATTTGAATAGTCCACTCTGCTTACCCATCCGTCTGAGGAAAAGCAGTACTCAGATTCACGTTAGTACCCAATTCTTTCTGAAAAGACCTTCATAAATAAGATGAAAACTGCGTACCACTATTAAAGATAATCAAAATAGGTACCTCATGCAGCTTCACAACCTCCTAAAGATACAACTTCACACAATCCTTCTCCACTGAAAAGTAGTCCTCACTGGCAATAAATGAGTAGACTTCATCATCCTATCCATGATGACCCAAATCAAATTGAATTAACTCCATGAACGAGGAAGACTGGTAACGAAATCCACATTGATCACCTCCCATTTTCACTCGGGAAAATCAATTTCTTAAACAACCCTCCAGGCCTCATGTGCTCAACTTTAACTTGTTGACACACCATGCACTTGGCTACAAAATTAGCCACATCCCTTTTCATACTATTCCACTAATATATCACTTTGAGATCATGATACATCTTTGTAGAACCAGGATGAAAAGCATAGCACAATTTATGCGCCTTAGCCAAAATCTTTTGTTGCAACCCATCAACGTTAAGAACACACAACCTCCCTTGGTACCGTAAAGTACCATCACCACTGATCTTGAATGCCATTACCTTTTTCCCACCGACATCACTCTTGATTTTTATCAAGATAGGATCTAGCACTTGCTTCTCCTTAATCTCTGCATCAAGAGACGATCTAAATGCTTCTTGTACCAATATACCACCATCCCCAGAGTCCAAGAGATGAACTCCAAGATTAGCCAAGTGGTGAATATCCTTCACCAATTCACATTTCTCCTTATCTACATGGGCTGAACTCCCCATGGATAACCTACTAAGAGAATTAGCAACAATATTAGCCTTACTTCGATGATAGTGAAGACTCATATCATAGTCCTTGAGAAGCTCCAATTATCTCCTCTAACTGAGATTTAGCTTCTTCTAATTGAACACATACTATAGACTCTTATCATCAGAAAAGATACCTACATGCACTTCATACAAATAATGCCCTCATATTTTAAAAGCAAAAACCACCGCCAACAACTCTAAATCATGAATAGGATAGTTTCTCTTATGCACCTTCAAATGCTTGGAAGTATAGGAAATTAACTTCCCATGTTGCATCAAAACACAACTAAGTCCCACCCTAGATGCATCATAATAAACCACAAACCCCTCATTACCTTCAGGCAGTATCAAAACCAGAGTCAAAGTTAGCTTATCCTTAAGAATTCAAAACTTCCTTCACACGCTTCCGACCAATAAAATTTTACTTTTTTCTGAGCTAACTTAGTCAAAGGAGTAGCTATCAAAGAAAAGCATTTCACAAACCTCCTATAATACCCAATCAAACCCAAGAAGATCTAAATATCAATTGGAATCATGGGTCTTGTCCATATTTTAACGACAACCATCTTTTGAGGATCCACCATGATCCCCTCAGTAGAAATAATATAACCAAGAAAAGTTACAACGTTCAACCAAAACTAACACTTGGAGAACTTGGCATATAACTATTGTTCCTTTAAGGTCTGCAATACCACACGGAGGTGATTGACATGATCCACCTCACTTTTAGAATACACCAAGATGTTATCTATGAACTCAATGACAAAAAGATCCAAGAACTACCTAAAAACCCTATTTATCAAATCCATAAATGCCCCCGGGGCATTAGTTAAGCCAAATAACATAACCAAGAACTCAAAGTACCTATAACGAGTATGAAAATTCATCTTAGGGATATCTTCCTCCGTAATCTTAAGCTGATGATACCCAAACTGAAGGTCTATCTTAGAAAAGAACTTATCATATTACAACTGATTAAGCAAGCCATCTATCCATAGAAGAGAATATTTGTTCTTGATTGTTACCTTATTCAACTGCCTTTAGTCAATGCACATCTGAAAGAAACCATCCTTATTGTGCATAACAACACCGGTACACCCCACGGGGATACACAAGGATGAATAAACCCCTTATCTAGAAATTCCTTAAGTTGCTCCTTGAGTTTCCTCAACTCAGCCGAAGCCATTCTATATGGAGGAATGGATATTAGACATATGCCTGAAACAAAATCAATACCAAAGTCGATCTCCCTATCCAGAGAAACACCAGGAAGATCATCTAGAAAAACCTCAAGAAACTCATTTACCATTGAAACCGAGTGAAAAAAAGGACCCTCCAAGTTAGAATCTTTAAATCGGACCAAGTGATAAAGATACCCTTTAGAGATTAATCTCTAACTCTAAGATAAGAAATAAACCTCCCCCTAGGAGATAGGAAACCACTCTCCCACTCTATAATCGATTCACCAGGGAACCTAAAAAAACCTTACAAGTCTAAAAATCTAAGGACTCTATCAAGAGTGTAACCAATCCATCCCCAGAACAATGTAAAAATCTACCAAATCTAGCTTAAACAAATCTACCAAGGTCTGTTTGATACCAACAGATACCAGAAACCCCCTATAGAATCTTTTAGAAATAACTTGGTCACCTATCGAGGTAGAAATAGAAAAAGAATCCAAAATAACCTCAAGATCAAAACCAAAACACACAGCCACAAATGAGGTCACATATGAAAGAGTGGACCCTGGATCAAGCAGATAATACATGTCACCAAAAAAGTTGTAATGTATCAGTAACGATATCAGGTGATGCCTCAGATTCCTACTGAGATACAAGAGAATACAACCTATTTTAGCCTATGCCGATGCTAAAAGTAGGAGCAGACGCCGAAGTCACACCACTAGGAACAAGAGCAGAAGATGAAGCTACTGAAGCTTTGACCGCTCTCAAAGCACCCTTATCAATTGGATAATTTTTGAGCATATGGATTGGTTGAACATATTTAAAACATCTGTCCCTCCCTTCATCATAAAAACCCCAATAAAGATGACCAAAGAACCAGTAAGGAGGACATGAAGAAGCCGACTATCCTATACTCTCCTGAGGTTGGGCACCCTGTACCTAAAATTATCACCACCTTACTGATGCCTATCACCCAACTGCTTTGGGTAAGGAGCGCTAGTAGTGGAGAAAGAACCAGAACTCCTTCACTTCTTCTTCATCCATTTGTCGCCATTTCGACCACCCTGGTGCTGAGTGCTACCCTGCTTCTCTTACCCTTCTTTTACCCAAACTCTTTCGATTTTCACTTTTCATCATCCGCCTGTTACATGTGAACAACTAACCTAAAAATATCCATATCCTTAATCACCAAAATAGTCTTGCTTTCAAAGATCAAATCTTGAGATAGCCTAAAAGTGAACTTTCTCATCCTCGCCCTCATATCAACCACCAAATCTAGAGCATACCTGGACAACTGATGAAATTTCAAGGCGTACTCCTTGATAGATATTTTTTCCTGCTTAAGATTCACAAAATCCTCAATCTTTATTTCTCTCAGCTCCTGAGGAAAGAAGCAATCCAAGAAGGCATTAGAAAAGGCCTTCCATAAAGATATATCCTCCACATCACCTTTATCCCTATCCCACTCATCATACCATTGGTACATAATGTCTTTGAGCTGAGAAGATACAAAATTCATCCCTTCCTTGTTAGTGTCCTGCATCACTCTAATTATCTTCTCTATTTCATCCAAGAAAGGTTAGGGATCCTTCCCCACCTTTACTCTAATAAGAGTAAGAGGATTCATATTTATAAATTAGCCAACCCTTATGGCTTCAGCAGATAGAACACCATATGCATTCTGCTTAGTTTGAGCAATAACTAACTGAGCAATAGTATGAATCGACTGATAAAATTATGCATTAGTCACCTCACCTTAAAGAGGACTAGTAGCAACCAGAGAAACTCTAGAACAATCAGGGATAGGACCCTGATATCAAGTGCGAACTCCAGGTATAGGGCATATTCCATCAGTATCATCCCTAGATAGGACAAAAATATTTCCTTGTGTTCTAGATGGATGGGGCATGATTTGAAAAATGAACAAATAAAGATTAAAGAAAATTCTAGGACTTAGACTCCAAGCTTGAAAATAGAATACCATGAAAGTGAAAAATTCCTAAATACTTATAGCCTCTCTCTTATGAGTATGACGCACTACACACTTCTAAAAGAGAGTCTACTAGACACAGCTTTGTGGACTCCCAATTGACTATGAACCTAAAGCTCTAATAATAACTTGACATGAACCGACTTGAGTCCTTGTCATAATGAGTGTCCCAAGTCCGACCAAGAGTACAGACTACCCTCATTACCTAACCCAACCTCCAGTCGCTGCTTTGAGTTGGTTGAATTTTGAGCATATAACAAGATAGCGTAACTATCCTATTTATAAACTATGTGATAGGTCTATTATTGAGACCGACCCAATTGAGTACAACCATCCAAACCCAACCAATAGCCAAACCAACTAAACTATAACCATATGAGTTCTGTAATAGTTAAATATAATCCCAAAATGAAAGAGGATGGAATAGTGAGAAATTTAGTCCTATGGTATCAACCCTAATACCAATACATATGCTAAGGCTGACACCAATAGTGATCCTGCCCATACTAACCCATTGTAGTTCCACAAAAGCATCTAATAAAAAGAATACCAAAAAAGGTTAGGACATGCCCCAACCATAGCCAAAACCAATATACATTAATGAACAAAAGTATAAAATAATATCCATGAAATGAAGCCTTACAGAAAGATGGAAGCTCACCATTTTAATCCAGTATCTGATCCTAAATGTTCAATAGCTAAGCAGTAGGAGTAGAACAACCAGTTATTGCATCATATAGGGATACAGCCACTCGAAGATGGGTTACCGAGTGAATGCTAGCATGAACTAAGGATAAGAATAAAATAATGCCAATTAGTAAAACCAAGTAAACCAATCATAGGCATACAAACCATACATATATATAATATTATATCGGGAAAGAGAACCAGGTTTAGCATGCATTTAAAACCATTAATCTGGGTATGTGAAGCTTAACCATCCTTAACCACCCTCAGGCTATATAGGTCCAGTGTAACCCTCTAAACGGGCCTTAATGCGTGTAGCTGCATACATCTGAGATACTATAAGAGTAAGGAATACCTAAGTACCCCCATCCTTCATGATACATATGTAAAATGTACTTAGAGGGTTCCCATGTACCATATAGCATAATAAAAGGGTCAGCATACCCTACCCCTCATGTCAGGAAATATGAGTTTCTAGTTTTCATTCATTGAACTCTCACTTTCATGTTTAGCTATCATATCCCGCTATTATTTCCCAATTAAAAGTATTTCCAACCATCCAATCCATTATTCTATTTATTATTTACCAAGGTTATAAGTAGTGGTAACGTTATACTGACTACAACTTGCAATTATTTTTCTTAGCCAAACCTTTTAAGGTAAAGGGATTCTCGTATACCTATTTACCAAGTTAACTTGGGGGAGTTCCATGTACCCTACAAGTGTTCCATCATTAAGTTGCTTGGGGGATTCCCATGTACTCCACAAGTTGTTCATTAACATATTTACTTGGGGGATTCCATTGTACCCCATAAGGATCTAATTAACCATAACCATGGCCACCAAACCATTCTAACCTATTTAACTATCTAGGGTTTCATTACCAAATTTAAACCATGCATAAGTTCCATTAAACTCTAATAATGTAGTAAAAACATTCCCATTGCCATTTTATCAAATATATTGGGGGTATATTATTTCCAAAACCAAAGCCAACTATTAAATAACCATTTCCATGCAACCAATTATCCACAACCACCATTAAAGCATATAAAAGCATAATTAAAACATGGGAAAACCATAAACAAGCATTTATAACCAAAAACCCCAAATTATATTTAAAAGTCCAAAACCATACAATACTCAAACCATGAAAACATTATGTAAAACCATGCTTTAGTTGGAACTAACAATGAGGGAAGAGAAAATGCCTTAAGCCATAAAGGTAATGGATAGAAATCACTAACACAAGCCCTAAATTAATCCTTAAGATGAAACCCTATCCTTTCTTTACCCAAAAGCTTTAGAGAGAATTATAGTGTTTAAGAGAAGTTTCTAAGTGTTAATGAATAGAATAATAGGGAAAATAACCTCCCAATAGGAATATAAGTTGTGGGTCCTTATTAGGTTAACTGTGAAAATGTCCAGATTTCCCTCACTTAAACTCCTAAAAATTCCATCAGGTGGGTACGACTATCTATACCAATCGTACTATCTAATACAAGTGGTACCCACCACTCGTACCCAAGGCCATCTCCCTTGGACCAATACTTTCCAAGGTACGAATCACCTCAATGAATGTCATATCCAAGTATACGACTAGTATCCATGATTCATACCCATACCACCATACGAGTCCATGGTATGACTCGTACCCTGGCTTATGGCTCATGTTGATCCTCTCATACTCAGATCTAACTTAAGTTACCGAGTCTAAGACTATATAAAGTAACTAAACAACCCGTAACTACCGATGCAACTCTTACAACCCAATTCATACCCATTTCAAAAACTAAATCCAACCCACTAACCAACATTGTTCATCATACGACTAATGCATGGCACTTATATCCCAGTGTACAAGTCATTTCCCCTAGTCATATCCTGTCTAGAGACCAAAAATCAAGGAAATTTTCTGTGGGCCAGGAACCCAGGTTGTTTCAATAAGATTCCTGTAACTACTTTGTTTGCTCTTGTACCAAAGGGTACTGCTTCTAGTTCTGGCTTTGATACTATATGGAACTTTTTGTACACTCTTTCCACTCTCTAAGATTCTGAGGCATCCCCAATATTATTTCTAGTACACTTAAACTCTTCTCTCATGATGTATACTATCTGCTTGATCTCAGGTTTACTCTCTCTTATGTGGCCCTATATATGGAAATACACTTTGGTTTTGATCCTGAGTATTTTTTAGATTCTTTTTCTGTGTCCATCTCTATAGGTGACTCTATTGTGGCTAGAAGGGTCTATAAGGGTTGTGTGCGATTGGTCCATGGTAAAGAAGCCTTGGTAGATCTAATAGTGTTGGACATGTTACACTTTGATATGATTTTGGGGATGGATTAGTTACATTCGTGCTATACATCTCTTAATAGTCAGACTCAAAGGGTCAAATTCTATTTCCCAAATCAGCCAATACTTGAGTGGGAAGGTAGTTCCCTAGTACCCAAGAAAAGGTTTATTTCATATTTTTGAGCCCAAAAATTGGGTTCTAAAAGGTGCATCTATCACTTAGTGCATGTTAAGAATTCTAGATCCGAAGGTCCTTCTTTGAAAATTGTTCCTATGGTATGTGAATTTCCTGAGGTATTCTCTGATGATCTTCCCGGTGTTTCTCCCGATAGGGAAATTGATTTTGGGATTGATCTTATTTTGGACACTTGTCCAATTTCTATCCCTCCTTATATGATGGCTCCTTCTGAGTTGAAAGAACTCAAGGAGCAGTTTAAAGATTTTTTTAATAAGGTTTTTATCCATCCTAGTGTGTCTTTATAGGGTGATCTTGTTCTCTTCATGTATAATAAGGATAATTTCCTTCGAATGTGTATTGACCACCGTTAATTGAATAAGATGACCATAAAGAATAAGTATCCCCTTCTAAGGATTAATGATCTGTTCGATCAACTTCAGGGTATTAAGTTCTTTTCTAAGATTGATCATCAATTGGATTACCATCAACTAAATATTAGGGGGGTAGATATCCCTATGAATGCTTTTCGAATATGGTATGGTTAAATTGAGTTTTTGGTGATGTCCTTTGGTTTGACTAATATCCTGGTCACATTTATGAACCTTATGAATTGGGTTTTCTGTCAGTTCTTAAATTTTTTCATAATTGTCTTTATTGATTATATTTTAGTGTATTCTAAAAGTGGGCTGGATCATATCGATCACCTTCGTCTTGTATTATAGACCTTAAAGGATCAATATTTGTACGTGAAGTTCTCTAAATATGAATTCTAGTTGAATGATGTCACTTATCTAGGCATATTTTTTCTGGTGAAGGGAGCATGGTGGATCCACAAAAGGTTGTGGTGGTTAAAGCCACGACTCTTTTTGATATTCAGAGCTTCTTGGATTTAGCCGATTATTATAAAAGATTTGTAGAGAGTTTTTATTCTATTCCTACCCCATTGACTAAGTTGACTCAGAAGAAGGTGAAATTCTTATGGTTTAATACTTGTGAGGGTAGTTTAGAGAAGCTAAAGGATAACTTGACTTCAGCTCTGGTCTTGACTCTCCCTGAGGGCACTAGTGATTTTGTTATCTATTATGATACATCCCAGGTAGGACTGGGTTGGGTGTTGATGCAACATGGCAAGGTGGTTGTTTATGCTTCTAGACCGGTTAAAGTTCATGAGAAGAATTATTTGGCCCATGATTTAAAATTGTTAACAGTGGTATTTGCATTATAGATTTAGAGGCATTATTTAGATGGGGTCCATGTTGATATTTATTCTGATCATAAGAGCCTGCAATACATGTTCACCCAGAAAGAGTTGAATCTCAGGAAAATGAGATGGCTTGAGTTACTTAAGGACTATGACATGAGTCTTCACTATCATCCAGGTAAAGTTAGCATGGTTAGTGATGCTCTTAGCAAGTTGTCCATGGGAATTTTGTCTTATATAGATGAAGATAAGAAGGATTTGGTGATGGATATTCACCATTTGTCTAATCTCAAAGTTTATCTCTTGGATTCTGAGGAGGGTGGTGTGATTGTTCAAAAGGTGGCAAGGTCATCTCTTGGTGCTGAGGTACAGGAGAAACAAGTAGTGGATCCTATTCTGATGCAAATTAAGAATGATGTAGGCAGGTATAAAGTAATGGTTTTCGAGACTGGTGGTGATGGTATCTTGAGGTACTAAGGTATATTATGTGTTTTCGATATTAATGGGTGGCAAGGAAGAATTTTTTCTGAAGCTTATGAGTTGTGATATACTATTTATCCTGGTTTGATGAAAATGTATCATGATCTTAAGGAAATTTATTGGTGGAATAATATGAAATGGGATGTGGCCAATTTTATGGCTAAGTGCATGGTGTGTCAGCAAGTGAAGATAGAGCACTTGAGGCCTGGTGGGTTGGTTCAAGAGATTAAACTACCGGTGTGGAAATGAAAGGTAATTAATATGGATTTTTTCTGGTCTTTTGAAGTCTCGCAAATAGTTTGATTTAATTTGGGTCATCGTGTATAGGATGACTAAGTCTGCTTACTTCTTGCCAGTAAGAACTAATTTTTTTTATGAGGATTATACCAAGTTGTTCATTGAGGAGATTGTGAAATTGCGTAGTAATCCAATTTCCATCATATTTGATTGGGGTACCCAGTTCTTTTCTTACTTTTGGAAGTTGTTCCAGTGAGGTTTGCGGACTAAGGTAGCCCTTAGTATCACTTTCCATCCGTAGATGGATAGGCAAGCAAAAAGGACTATTCAAGTTTTGGAAGATATGCTTAGGAATTATGTTTTTTATTTTGGTGGTAGTTGGGTTGACCACTTGCCTCTCATAGAATTTGCCTACAACAATAGTTATCACTCTAGCATTGGTATGTTTTCGTTTGAGGCCTTATATGGTAAGAGGTGTAGATCTCCTATTGGGTGGTTTGAGGTTGGTGAGAATAAGTTGTTTAGCCCTAATTTGGTTCACCACACAATAGAGAAGGTGAAGGTGATTTGGCATATACTTAAGGTCACCAAAAGTTCTATGCAAATATAAAGCGAAGGGAGTTGGAGTTCAGTGTTGGTGATTGGGTATTTTTAAAGATGTACCCTATGAAGGGAGTAATGCAGTTTGATAAGAAGGAAAGCTCAGTCCCTGTTATATCGGTTCGCACTTGATTTTAAAGAGGGTTGGTAATGTCACTTATAAATTGGAGTTGCCTTCTAGTCTAAGCATCCATTCATCCGGTGTTTCCTATTTTGATATTGAGAAAGTATGTAGGTGATCCTTCGATGAGTGTTCCTTTGGAGGAGGTGGGTATTTTGGATTCCTTATCCTATGAGGAGGTCCTAATTAAGATTCTAGATCAACAAGTATGTCGATTGCAGACAAAAGATGTGTCTTCGATGAAGGTTTTTTGGAAGAACCAAAAGGTTGAGAAATCCACTTGGGAAGCCGAAGAGGAAATGAAGTCCAAGTATCCATTCTTGTTTCCCATTCCTAATAATCATGCTTGAGGTATGTGTATTCCTTAACATCTTTATTTTCTGAATTTGTTAAAGGAAATGGTGATTTCCATAGCATCTTTGTTTTTGTTTTTCATAAAGGTAAGAGTAGTGGTATGTGGAGTCAAATCGTGCTAATAAATGCCTTGTCCAATCATTCAAGGATGAATGATCGTAAGGGCGGAGTATGTGACGCCGCAGGTTTTTAGTCCTTGAAATTTTTACAATATTATCCTCACTTTCCTGACTACGACTCACCTGACAAGTAGTAATGTGCCTTTACAGGTCATAAGACCCAATTTTAATGAGCCTAGAAGGATTTTCCTAAGTCACTGCCTTAATAACGACTATACTTAATGAGTCGTAAGGAGGGTATTTTGTAGTGTGTCCAGTGTAGTACCCCTATTGAAACTGTTGATGGCTTTACGATTTATAATATTTGATTACGAAATATAGGGTGCCAGACATAAGGTTCACAGTGAAGAGCCCAAGGGGATTCTGGTTTGGCTATGACTGGATGGTCTAAGTCGTAGGGTGATCCTCCAAGTCATAAGGTCACTCGTACCGATTGACGGGTTATTTTTCTAACTTTTAAATAAGGGGATTTTAGATATTTACCCCCTATACCACTAACGACCTACGACTTAAGGAGCCATACTTAGGGTTTCCAAGAAGTAGGTCATCCTAGGACTTAAGGGTTTAATTAATTTTGCGAAACTTTTTGTTTCAGGCATGTTACTCTTCCCTCATTGTAAATTTGTAACAACATATGTTTTAAACAAATGTTCATGATATATTTATGTTGGTTTAAAATCAATGGTTAAGGTTTTTGAATGCTTATTGATTTAACAATGTTTCTCATGATTTACGAGTGATTAATTATGCTTTAATTATGGTTTTGAACTTGTGGGTGCATGGGTATGGTGAATGAAATAGGGAATTGTGATTTCCCCAAACTTATGACTTTTGAAGTGGTTATGATCCCAACCCTATATTATGAAATTGGTTTTTAATTATGAGAAATGTGGGAATTTGTAAAATTGAACCAAAAGGGTTATGAATTCCCCAAATTAATGTAATTGTTTTGGCATGCTGTTGTTACCTTGCAAGTGTAGTTGGTATGATGATACCAACAATGTATGCCTTAATATTAAATATGGTTCAATGAAAGGGAATGTGTGATGAATATTTATAATTGGTCTTTAATGGGGGTTTGTGTAGTTGAGTCATGAAACTGGAGGTCCGAGTGACCGAAACTAAAAACTGCATTTGTCGATGCAGGGTCAAACTAACCAGGAATGTTTGAGTCCCCCTCATTATTATTACATGATTAGGGAGGTTTGAGTCCCCCATACATCATTACATGATCGGGTGCTTAAGTCACCTTAGTATATGATTGGGAGGTTCGAGTCCTCCTTGCATATATATGAGATTATTCTACGGTTTATGCTTCTACACGCACTGGGACCCGACCAGGGGGTGAGAGGTGGGGCCCATATAGCTCGTGGGTATATGTTATGACGATTGAGCTACACAATCCAGTCTAAAGTTTTAAAGCGTATGTTAAGCCTTGTTCCCTGTCCCGACATATGATATATCTATATGTATATGCATTTGATTAAGTGCATTGGTTTTAATTGATTTTGAACTATTAATCATGGCATTATGTTATCTTTATCCCTGAGTTATATGTTAGTGTTCACCCCACTAACCATCTCCGAATATTGTATCTACTATATCTTGTTTTGATGATGATCAGCTGATAACAAGGAACTAGGTCCCTAGGTCCTCATGGAAATGCATAGTTGTCACATGACTTGCACAATTTTGTCATCTAGTTTAACAAACTATGCAGGTAAGATGTGTACCAATCAGGACACTTGGCCCAATCAATTTTCTACCCTAATCATTACTCTACTATAAAAGGAAAAGATTGTCTCTCAATTAGGTAATTTTCACAATCTTGATTATTCAAAAAGTAAAAGAGGTGAAAACTCAATTTTGCAACACTGCTCAAGTTCCATTCTTTGTATGATAAGAGATTGTGTGAGTTCTTGAGTTGATTCTTGGATTTTAATTGAATTGCTCATATTATAAGAGTAATTTTTTCTTTGTTTTTTGAAGAATACTTAGTTTGAGTTACCTAAGTTCAATATTGGTTAGAGTTAATCAATAGTGAGGTGTGTTCTTGCCAGAGTTATCAAGGTAGGGTTGTAGTAGAGTTATTAGGAGCAGGTTAAGCCTGGAGTTAGGTGTGTTCTTCAGGGAGCTTCCATGGAAGGCTTGTAGTAGAATTATTACAATTAGGTGGAGCCTAGAGTTAGGTTCAAATCCGACCTATAATCAAGAGGTTGATTATAGTGGATTATTGAAGTACTTGTGAGTGTAAGTAATGGTTTTTTCTCCCTTGAAAAAGGAGGTTTCCATGTTAAATCCTTGTGTTTTTAAGTTTTTGCAAAGTTTTAGCTTTCTTACAGCTTTTCAGTGTTATTACCTGTGACTGACTTTAAGGGACTTGGTCCCTCATAGTGTGGTGCAACCCCTATATTTCATCAATTGGTATGCTCACACCTAGAGTGATTTTTTTATCATGACTTCTCCACCTAATCTCGGAGAAGGAGACATAACAAGTATGATTGTCAAAAACGTAAGAGAAACTGATAATGATGAAGACTTTAATGTTACGTATATGGCAAAATGAATTATTAGATCTTTGAAGAAAAATGATCAGTTTTAAATAAAAAGAAGTAGCAGCAAAAAGGGTGGCAATGTTGAAGTTTGTCACAATTGGGAAAGTTCTGAGCACTTCATTAAGGACTGTCCATTGCACAAATTGGATTTTTAAGAATATCTCAAGACTGGAGGTGACAAAGGAAAGAAAAGGGATCAGGTCCCTATAAAATAAAATAAAAAGGCTTCACCTGATCATGCAGTAAGGTAGGCTCTAGCAGTATGGGGTGAGTCCTCCAGTGAATCGGATGAAGCTGAGAAGGCTGAAGATGTGTCTATGCTGGTTGTGAAAGAATGCAAAGTTACCTATGATTCCCTGATTTCTTTCATGGCAAATATTGAAGATGAAAAAGAAAATAAGATCGGAGGAGGGAATGCAATTAGAATTGGTTCATGGACATGGGATGTTCAAAGCATATAACAGGAAGGACTGACTACTTTCTTTCTCTCAAGACACTTCAAGGTAGAGGTGTCTCTTTGGTAAATGGCAAAAAGAGTTATATTCATGGTGTGGGAAAGATTGGAAAATCATTTGATCAAGCAATAGAATATGTATGCTATGTGAATAGACTCAAGTACAGTCTTCTCAGTGTTTCTCAAATCTTTGACAAAGGCAATGAGGTCAAATTTTTAGATGATAGATGTATTGTGTCAAGCTTAAAATATGGGAAGGTTATTCTCAAAGCCAAGAGAATCAAAAATATATGTGGCTGATTTGTAGTATGTGGCTGATGGGGAATTAACTTGATTAAGTGTTCAAAGTGAAGATGTTGAATTATGGCACAAAAGGCTAGGACATATAAGTTTCTATTTGCTGAATAAATTGATTTCAAGGGACTTGGTCCGTGGACTGCCAAAGCTGAAATTTCCAGACAATAAGGTGTGTAATGCCTATGTCAAGGAAAAATAAACAAGGTCTTCCTTTAAGCTAAAAAAGAAAGTGAGTACTTCTAGACCTCTAGAGATGTTGCACATGGATCTATATGGACCTGTTATAGTCCAAAGTAGAGGAGGAAAGAAGTATATATTTGTGATTATGGATGACTTCACAAGGTTTGCCTTGACAATGTTTTTGAGAACAACGGATAAAACCTATGAGGTTCTGGTTACCTTTGCCAAGCAAATTCAAATGAACCTAAATTGTAAGATTGCTCAATTCAGATCTGATCATAGAACCAAATTTGAAAACTCCCAAGTTAAGGGATTTTGTGCTGAAAATGGAATCATTCATAACTTCTCTGTTCTAAGGACTTCTCAGCAAAATAGAGTAGTTGAAAGAAAGAACAGAACCTTCATAGAGATTGTCAAGACAATATTGATTGATAATGGACTTCCAAAGAACTTTTGGGCTGAAGCTGTAAACATTGCTTGATATGTGACAAATAGGTGCTTGAATAGATCACTCTTAAACAATACCCCATATGAGCTTGTGTTAGCTAGAAATCCTAGGCTTGACTACTTCAGACTTTTTGGGTGCAGAAGCTTTGTTCTAAACAATGAAAGAATGATTTTGGAAAGTTTAACTCCAAAAGTGATAAAGTTATATTTGTGGTCTATTCCTCAACAAATAAAGCATACAAACTTTTCAAAAAAAGAACTCTGTGCATTGAAGAAAGTGTACATGTGGTATTTGATGAATCAGGAAAGCTAATAAATAGGTGATGGTGAAAATCAGAAATTGAAGAACTCATTCCTATTCAAGGGGAGGATATTGTTGAAGATAATGGTCAAGAGGTAAATAATGCAGATGAGATTGATGAAAGTGATGGTGATTTGGATCTTAGTCACTGAAGCCAGCTCTAGTTAAAGAACAATAGGAAAGATCCAATCAGACTTCTCAGGGACCTGTTCCCAGTGGAACTAATCTCAAAAGGTCAAACTGGAGACACAAATCTTCTCATCCACTTGAGAATCTGACCACACCCTTGGAATCTGGAGTTCAAACAAGATCTCAACCTATAAATTCCATGAAGTTGTCAGCATTCCTATCCCAAATTGAACCAAAAAATATAAAAGAAGCTTTGAAAGATGTTGACTAGATCAATGCAATGGAGGAGGAGCTTGAACAATTTAAAAGAAGTAAAGTCTGGCATTTGGTCCCCAGACCTGTTGAAAAATACAATTATTGGGACTAAGTGCGTGTACAAAAAAATAGGATGAACAAGGGACTATCAATAGAAATAAAGCAAAGTTGGTTGTTCAAGGGTATAACCAAGAGAAAGGAATTAATTATGATGAGACATTTGCTCCTGTAGCCAGGATAAAAGCTATCATGATTCTCGTTGCCTTTGCTTCTTATATGGGTTTCAAACTCTTCCAAATGGATGTCAAAAGTACTTTTCCAAATAGAAACTTCGAGTAAAAAGTCTATGTCAAACAACCTCCCATCTTTGAAGATGTTGATTTTCCTCATCATGTATTCAAATTGGTCAAAGCTCTCTATGGGTTGAATCAAGCTCATATGGCTTGGTATGAGAGACTTTAAAAGTTTCTTCTGGAAAATATCTTTAAAAGAGGGAAAATTGACAATACTCTCTTTTTATAGTCAAGAGGTAACAGCTTACTGATTGTTCAGATATATGTTGATGATATTATCTTTGGAGCTACTACTGAATCCCTATGTGAAGAGTTTTTAAAGCTAATGGGAAGTGAGTTTGAAATGAGCAACATGGGAGAATTGACTTTTTCCTAGGGTTGCAAATCAAGAAAACCTATCAAGGGACAATGATCTATCAGGAGAAGTACATCAAGAAGCTATTGAAGAAATACAACATGGGAGATGCCTTGCCAATAGAAACTCCAATTAGAGCCAGCTCCAAGATGGATAATGATGAATCTGGTCCCTCAGTTAATGAGACCATGTACAGAGGTATTATTGGATTCTTACTATATCTCACTACAAGAAAGCTAGAAATTGTGTTCAGTATGAGAGTGTGTGCAAAATTGCAAGCCTGTCCTAAGGAGTCTCATTTGAAAGATGTAAAAAAAATTCTCAGATACCTGATAAGTTTTGGTGCCCCCGAGATCGCCACCTTCCACGGCTTAGATACACTCCTTGCCATTAATGCCCAATTAAAACCATGTCTAAACAATCTATTTTCCATTTATTAACTAAGGCCAATATTAGTGGTATCTCCATACCACCCTATTACTTGCAAGTAATATCCAAAACCAAATAATTTAGATTAGGGGACCTTAGGTGTCCTTCCAATTTCTATAATAAATCCACTTGGGAGACTTTCATGTTCTCCACAAGCTTAACCATTTAGCCTTTATCCCTTTACAAACTATTTAAACCATGCATAAATCCTTTACTAAGTTTAAAACATGCAAGAGTTCCATTAAAAGAAATCAATGCAATAAACATATCTTTATAAGTATTTCATCAAACACCTTGGGGGTATAAAATAACCAAAACCAATTCCAAAGACCGTTAAAACATTACCATGCAATCCAATTACCTAAAACCACCATTAATGCATATAAAAAGCATAATTAAACCATAGGAAACCATAACCAAGTATTTAATATCGAAAACCCCAAATAATAGTTGAAAACCATAATCATGAAAAAGTAAAACCATGAAATCAATCATATAAGCTATGACTTTAGTTGAAATTACAATAAGGGAAGGAAATCATGCCTTATACCGATGAATTGATGGAAAAAATCACCAAAGCAAGCCCCAAAGAAATTCGTAAGATAAAACTCTAGCCTTATTGCCCAAAAAGCTCTTGAGAGAATTATGAGATGTTTTAGAATAGTTTCTAAGTGTTAGTGAGTAGAATAATTGGGTAAACAACCTCCTAAGTGTATTAGAAGTCGTGGGTCCTAATTAGGGTAAGTAGGGAAATGTCCAGAATACCCCCTCTTAAATCCCTTAAAAATCCATCACATGGGATACTACTAACCCATACAAGTTGTACCCTCCTATACGATCGGTATCCACCACTCGTATCCAAGCCTCAACTGGTGGATCACACACTGTCCAGTATACGAATCATCCAACCAAGTCGTAACCATAACTTACAATCTATACCCATGATCCGTATCCCTGGCAAAATGAAATAAAAGGAGGATTTTACATTGCCCACCATATGAGTCCTTGATATGAATTGTACCAAGCCCTATGACTTATACCCTTAAGTCGTACCCATTCCAGTGTCCAAAACCATCTCTCAAACTAACACTGGTCATCATATAATAGGACCATACCACTCGTACCCTAGCTTACGGCTCATACCCATGAGTCGTATTGGGTCCAAAGAATAGATTTCCAATAAATTTTCTAAGGGGCAAAACCTAGGATGTTTTAGTCTCCCTCACTAGGAACATTCATCCACGAATGACGGGCAAGGTATGGGTAAGCACACACAGTGTTATTTGTATTACCAAACATCCCTTTAACAAAGTTTGCAAACAAAAAGGCAAAGATGTTAATCTTTCCTTTAACACACTCAGAAAATAAAGATATGTTCAAGACACATACCTTCCACATAAATCCCAGGAGCAGAAAATAAATGTGGATACTTGGACTTCATGTCCTCTTCTGCTTCGCAAGTAGCTTTTTCCACCTTATGGTTCCGCCATAGAACCTTAATCGAAGCACATCCTTGGTCTGCAACCGACGAACTTGCCTATCTAATATCTTGATTGGGGCCTCTTTATAAGATAGAGAATCCAAGATACCCAATCCTTCCAAAGAAACAATCGAAGAAGAGTCACCAAGACACTTTCTCAACATAGAAACATGAAGGACCGGATGAACCAAACTTAAGCTAGATGGAAACTCCAACTCATAAGCAACATTGCCAACTCTCCGTAAAATCACATAAGGACCAACATATAGAGGACTGAGTTTCCCTTTTTTTCCAAACCACACCACTCCCTTCATTGGAGACACCTTGAGGAACATCTTATCTCCGACCTCAAACTCCAAATCTCTACACCTAACATCCACATAGGACTTTTGGCCACTTTGGGCAGCTTTAAGCCTATCCTGAATCACCTTGACCTTTTTCATAGCCTGATAAACCAAATTTAGAGAAAACATGTCCACTTTTCTAAGCTCAAACCACCCAATAGGAGATCTACACCTTCAACCATACAATACCTCAAAAAGAGCCATACCAATACTTGAATAATAGCTATTGTTGTAAGCAAATTCCACCTAAGGTAGATGCTCAACCCAATTTCCACCATAGTCAATCACACAGGCTTAAAGCATATTTTCCAATGTATAAATATTTCTCTCCACTTGACCATCCAACTGCAAATGAAAAGCAGTACTCAGACTAACCTTAGTCCCCAACCCTTTTTGGAAAAACCGCTAGAAATAAGACGTAAACTGTATACCACAATCAAAGATAATCAAAATAGGTACCCCATATAGCTTTACAATATCCACCGCGCATAATCCTCTGCCGAAAAGATAGTCTGTACTGGCAAGAAATATGTAGACTTGGTCATCCTATCCACAATGATCCAAATTGAATCATACAAAATCCGAGACCGAGGAATACTGATAACGAAGTCCATATTGATCACTTCCCACTTCCATTCAGGCAAGTCAATTTCTTGATAAAACCCACCAGGTCTCATGTTCTCAATCTTAACCCATTGACACACCATGCACTTGGCTACGAAATCAGCCACATCTCTCTTTATGCTATTCCACCAATAAATCTCCTTGAGATCATGATATATCTTAGTCAAAACGGGATGATCAACATAGCGCGAATCATGCGCCTCAACCAAAACCCTTTTCCACAGCATGTCAACATCAGGAACACATAACCTTCCTTGGTACCATAAAGTACCATCACCACTGATCTCAAACACCTCTACCTTTTGCCTACCAACATTACTCTTGATTTTTATCAAGATAGGATCCAACACTTGCTTCTCCTTATCTCTGCACCAAGAGATGATCGAACTACTTCTTGCACCATTACACCACCATCCTAAGAGTCCAAGATATAAACTCTAAGATTAGCCAAATGGTGAATATCCTTCACCAATTCCCACTCGCCTTCCTCCACATGAGTTAACTCCCCATGGATAATATTCTAAAAGAATTAGTAAACACTTTAGCCTTACCTGGGTAGTGGTGAAGACTCATATCATAATCCTTGAGAAGCTCAAGCTACCGCCTCTGCCTGAGATTAAGCTTTTTCTGAGTCAACCTAGTCAAAGAAGCAGATATCAAAGAAAATCTTTCACAAAATGCCTATAATACATTGCTAAACGCAAAAAAGCTTCGAATATCGAATGGAGTCGTGGGCCTAGGCCACCTTTTCACCATAGCAACCTTTTGCGGATCCACCGTGATCCCTTCACTAGAAATAATATGACCCAAGAAAGTCACGCATTCAACCAAAACTCACTCTTAGAGAACTTGGCATACAACTGTTGTTCTTTTAAGTTCTGCAACACCACACAGAGGTGACTAGCATAATCCATCTCACTATTCAAATAAACTAGAATGTCATCAATAAACACAATGATGAAGAGATCTAAATATTACTTGAACACTCTGATTATCAAGTCCATAAATATTGCTAGAGCATTAGTCAACCCAAATGACATCACTAAGAACTCAAAATACCCATATCAAGTATAAAAAGTCATCTTAGGGATATCCACCTCCCTACTCTTAAGCTGATGGTACCCAGACCAAAGATCTATCTTAGATAAGAACTTGGTACCCTGTAACTGGTCAAACAAGTCATCTATTCGGGGAAGAGGATATTTGTTCTTGATCGTCACCTTGTTCAACTACCTTTAGTCAATGCACATCTGGAGGGAACCATCCTTCTTGCACATAAACAACACCGGTGCACCCCATGGAGAAATACTAGGATGAATAAACCCCTTATCCAGAAAATCCTTAAGTTGCTCCTTGTGTTCCCTCAACTCTGCTGGAGCCATTCTATATGGAGGAATATAAATTGGATAAGTGTCCGAAAGCAAATTAATACAAAACTCAATTTCTCTATTTAGAGGAACACCAAGAAGATCATCCGAGAAGACCTCTGGAAACTCATTAACCACAGGGACCGAAGAAAAAAAAGGACCTCCCAATTTTGGATCTTTAACCCTAACCAAGTGATAAAGACAACCCTTAGAGATTAACTTCCAAGCTCAAAGATAAGAAATAAACCTCCCCCTAGTAGCTAAGGAACTACCTTTCAATTCTATAATCGGTTCACCAGGAAACTTAAAGATAACCTTATGGGTCCGACAATCTACAAATGCATAACAAGAATATAACCAATCCATACATAGAATTACATCAAAATCTACCAAATCTAACTCAAATAGATCCACCAAGGTATGCTTGCTACCAATAGATACCGCACATACCCTATAGACTTTTTTAGCAATAATCGAGTCACTTATTAGGTATAAATACAAAAAGGATTCGAGATAACTTTTGAATCAAAAAAAAAAAGAAAGCCACATATGGAACCACATAAGAAATACTGGACCCTGGGTCAATCAAACAACATATGTCACGAGAGAAAATTTGTAACATACTAATAACAACATCAGGTGATGCCTCAGATTCCTAATGGGATGCCAAAGCATACAACATGTTCCAACCAACACTAGAACCAGGAGTAGTAACAAAATAAGATGCCACCCCACCAGGTGCAGGCGCAAAAGATGAAACCATAGGAATCTTATTCACCCTCGTAGCAACCTTATTGATCAGACAATCCCTAAGCCGATATCCTACCTGGCCACACGTAAAGCATTTGTCCCTTCCATCCTTTCAATAACCTTGATGAGGACGACCACAGAATCGACAAGGAGGACATAATGAAATTGACTAACCTTCACTCACTTGAGATTAGGCAACCTGTGCTCGAGAATCGTCACCACCTTGATGACGCCTGTCTCCTGACTGATAAGGAGCACTAGCAAAAAAGGATCCTAAACTCCCCAACTTCTTTTTCTACTACGTTCCACCATTCCTACCATCCCGAGACTGAGCACCTCCCTGATAAAAAAACCTGCTCCTTTTTTCCTACCTATCCCCAAACTCCACCTGTTTCCTCTTTTCATCCTCAACCTATTGTATATGAACATCAATCTCAAGATGTGCATATCTTTAATCAGCAAGGAAGTGTTACTCTCTATAATCAAATCTCTATTCAACCCAAAAGTGAACTTCCTTATTCTCGACCTTATATGAGCCACCAAGTCAGGAGAATACCTTGATAGCTAATGGAACTTCAAAGTATAATCCTTTACTGACATTCTCCCTTACCTGAGGCTTACAAACTTCTCCATCTTTGATTTTCTTAATTTTTGAGGAAAGAATCGATCTATGAAGAGATTAGAAAAGGCTTACCATAATCCATCTTCTTCCATATCACCTCTATCTCTATCCCACTCCTCATACCACTGATAAGACACATCTTTGAGAAGATCTTTTCCATCTCATTTATGAAGCACTGTGGATCCTTCTCTACCTCCATCCCAGTAAAAGTTAGAGGACTAATCTTCATAAATTGACCAACCCTTGTGGCCTCAGCAGACAAAGCACTAATCATACCCCGCTCAGGCTGAACAACAACCAATTGGGCAATGACATAAATTGACTGACAAAATTCTGCATTTGTTATATTTCCCTGGGGGACCTGAGGAGAACTAGCCAAAATAAGATAAACTCCATCACCATCAGGAATAGGACCATGAGATCAAAGATATACTTTAAACATAGGACGTACCCCTTCAATATTATCCTTAGATGGGATAGAGGAATTTCTGTGTGTTCCAGATCTAGGAGGCATGATCTGAAAGATGAACAAATAAGGATTAGAGGAGATTCCAGGAATAAGAACTCAAGCTTGAAGATAGAATACCAAGAAAGTAAAACATTCCTAAATGTCTTACAGCCGCTCTCTCTTATGAGTGTGGCACGCTTCACACCCCTAAAAGATACTCTACTCGACATAGCTTTATGGACTTCCCAGTTAACCATGAACCTAGGCTCTAATACCAACTTGATATGACTTAACCCCAGGCTTTTTCGTAATGGGCATCCTAAGTCCAATAAGGACCGAGAATCACCCCCTATTACCAACCCAACCATCTACATTTACCCTTTGATGAGCTGAATTTCAAACATATAACAAAATAGCTTCTCATTAAGACTTTGGGATAAGGTCACAACTCTGATCGACCCAACCGAGTCCAACCATACCACAATAATCTCCCAACTATACCAACCCAAACCATAGACCATAAACTAAAGGAAATACCAAGACATAATATGAAAATCAATCCTAAAATGTAATATGATGTAACAGTAAGAAATCATGTCTGATGATGCCAGCCTCAATATCGATACCAATGCTAAGGCTGGCACCTCTACCGATCCCACCCATACCAACCCCCAGAAATACCATAAAGCATCAATCTAAAAGAATAAATAAATCCAATTAGGACATGCTCTCAACCATGGCCAAAACTAATATTCAAAATAAAAGATAAGTGTCTTAATAAATCCATAACATAAAATGATGCCTTTCAAAAGAATGAAAGCTCACCACTTCAGTCTAAGTGTTGATACCAAATTTACATGCTAAACAGAAGGAGTAGGATTGTTGGTTTCTACATAGCATGGTTATACAACCCACTAGTAGATTGGGTTAGAGAATGATTGCTGGCATGAAACTCAGAATAAGGATAAAATAATGCCAGTCATAAAACCAAGTGAAACCATCCATAATGCATATAACCATATATGTATAAGTGCCAGGAAAGGGAACCGGGTTTAGCATGCATTTAAAACCTTTACCTGGGTTGTGTAGCTTTATTGTCCTAACCACCTATGGGCTATATGGGCTCAGCTTCTACCGCTGAAAGGACCCTAGCATATGTAGCCACATGACCAGGGAATATCCCATGTGATGACTAGTACATCCCTCCAATATAAAATGTGATACTCATACGTGGCTATCAAAGACCTCTCATATCAACAAATATGAGTTTCAGGTTTTTATCCCCTCCAGGACTGCCACCTTCCACGGCTTAGCTACACTCTCTACCATTAATTCTCAATTAAAACCATGTCCAAACAATCTATTTTTCATTTATTAACTAAGACCAATTAGTGGTATCGTCATACCATCCCATTACTTACAAGTAATATCCATAGATAAACTATTTAGATTAGGGGACCTTAGGTGCCCTTCTAATTTCCATATTAAATACACTTAGGAGACTTCCATATTCTCCACAATCTTAATCATTTAGCCTTTAGCCCTTTTCAAACCATTTAAACTATGCATAAATCCTTTACCAAGTTTAAAACATGTAAGAGTTCCATTAAAAGAAGTCAATGCAATGAACATATCTTTATAAGCATTTCCAAAGACCATTAAATCATTACCATGAATCCAATTTCCCAAAAACACCACTAATGCATATAAAAAGCATAACTAAACCATCAAAAATCATAACCAAGCATTTAATATCAAAACCCCCAAATAATAGTTGAAAACCATAATCATGAAATAGTAAAACCATGAGATCAATCATATATACGATGCCTTTAGTTGAAATTACAATGAGGGAAGATAATCATGCCTTATACCAAAGAATTGATGGAAAGTAATCACCAAAGCAAGCCCCAAATCAATCTGTAAGATGAAACCCTAACCTTCTTGCCCTAAAAACTCTTAAGAGAATTATGAGATATTTTAGAATATAGTTTCTATGTGTTAATTAATAGAATAATAAGGTAAATAACCTCCTAAGCAAACTCACTCTTTTTTTGTCAAAAAGAAAAGTCTAGTCATAACCAGTTCTCCTGTGAAAAGGACCTACAAATAGCTACAAATTTCCCATTTTTATGGATTCCAAAGAAAACTGAACTTAGCATAAATAAAAGTCCTTTCTTAAATCCTCTTGAAAATCACCCTTTGTCTCTTACTATTCTAAAGCCAAACCTCTTCTTTACTCAAATTATTGATGAAGAGTCATCTTTGTACCCTTAAAATATTTTTGATAATATACTGATGGATAATGCCTAGATTTCTAAAAATCTCATCTTGCTCTCAAATATCCCAAGAAAGAGTATATTTGGTCCTAAGAAACAAAATATCAATAAGATACGAAGAAATTTTTGAAAAATATCTGGAATTTTTACTAAAAAGCAGCATACTCCTGAAGGACCTGGTCCTAAAAAGAGGAAAGTAGTTGAAAGGGAATCTGTGATTACTTATACTAGAAGGGAAAATGGGGAATGAAGTAAGCTTGTATCCAAGAAAGTAAGAAACAAGTTCTTGAGAAATCAAAAGGTGCTAACTGGGAGGATTTTTAATTCAAGGGTGTTAATAGAATCAGGTATGATAGAAATTGGTTGAACTAGTTAAACATCAAGGATGGTTTCATCATCTGGAAGTACCCATTCTCACAGTCTTTGATAAGTAGTCATGGAATTCTATTCTACATTGGACTTTTTTGAAGACAAATTGAACGTCACTGCTGAAGTTTAAGAAAAGAAATTGAATCTTGATGTTGCATTACTTGGGAGAATTTTAGATGTTCCTATATGTGGTATGAGGACTATCTCAAAGCAACATCCCTCTATAGAGCTTTTAGTAAATGCATCAAAGGTTAAAGAAAAACCTATGGCTGCAGTGAATAGAAAATCACTCAAGAGTGAGTTGCAATTAGTCTTTGATTTTGTTAACAAAGTAATTCTGTCCTAATCTCAAAAAAGAAACATTGCTTCAGCTATTGATTTGTATGTGATGGAGTGTCTTAGTAGTTTTGAATTCATTATTTTACTTGCATTAATGATGGAACACATTCATAAAGTTGTCTTAGGAAAAATGGAAAACATGGCATGCCTTATGGATACTGGTTAAACAAAGTGTTTGATCATTTTGTTATTGTCCATGAAAATAGAACCCATGGAACTATGTCACAAATGTTTGGTATGAAAAGACTGCTCAAAACTGAGTGTGTAAATAAGAAATTAGGTAACATCTCTCAAGGAGAGCTCAGCAATGAAATAGAGAAGCTGAAGTTCATCACAACTGCCAAGGATGCAGAGCTTAGCAAATTGCAAATAACAATTCAGCATCTCACTGATAAGGATCCAAGTATTTTTAAAGAGCTTAAACTGAGAATATTAAACTAAAGAAGAGATTTTTAACTATAACTGATGAGGTTCTAATCTTAAATGTAGAGATAAAGCATCTAACTAAGGAATTTCTACACTATCATGCTACAGAAAATAATAACATGGTTTTGCTTCTCCAAACCCTCTTCCCAATTCCTTCACTTGTTTAAATTTTCTTGATTTCTGGGGCTTTTTCCTTTGAAACATTTACATTATGTACTGATGATACTTTCTTTTGCATTTGAATAAACCTCAATTTGTTTATTTCATCTATCTCTTCCTTAATTTTAAAAGTTGTTCTTTATGTTAGTATTGCCTCAGTGGCCATGAGTTACCTAACTTGTGCTTAATTTATACTTGGTTTACTGTTATTATTTTTCAATGATTCCAAAAGGGGGAATATTGAATTCATGTGGTAGGGACTAGGTGTGTATGTTTCTTGATGTGTAAGGGACCAGGTACTAAGTGCATAGGTGCTTATGTGTTGAATGTTGGTAAATCCTGATGGCATAATAGCATAATGACAGGGGGAAGAATTTTTCTCAAGCCTAATGGCATATTGATAGAGGGAAAGCAATGTGTAAAGTTATAGGGGGAACATTCACTAACAGTAGTAGTAATCACTCCGACTGAACAAGGTGAATGAATTTGATGCTCCAAGTTTTGTGGTTTGTCATCATCAAAAAGAGGGAAAAGTGCTATATCTTGTTTTGATGATGATCAGCTAACAACAAAGAACCAAGTCCCTAGGTCTTCATGGAAATATATAGTTGTCACATGGCCTGCATAGTTTTACGTCTAGTGTAACAAACGGCGTAGGTGAGATGTCTACCATTCAGAATACATAGCCCTTTCAGATTTATACCCTAATCATTACTCAACTATAAAAGAAAAAATGCCTCTTAATTTGGCAGTTTTCACAATCCAAATTATTCAAAAAGTGAAAGAAGTGAAAACTCAATTTTGTAACACTGCTCAAGTTTCATTCTTTGTATGATAAGAGAGTGTGAGATCTTGAGTTGAGTATTGGATTGTAATTGAATTAATCATGTTATAAGAGTAATGATTTCCTTATTTTACTAAAGAGTACTTAGGTAGAGTTAGCTAAATTCAATATTGGTTAGTGTTAATCAGTATTGAGGTGTGTTCTTGGTAGAGTTGTCAAGGTAGGACTGAAAAGAGTTATTACAAGTAGGTGAAGCCTAGATTTAGGTGCGTTCTTGGCAGAGTTGTCATAGAAGGCTTGTAGTAGAGTTATAACAAGCAGGTGGAGCCTAGAGTTAGGTTCAAACCAAATCTGTAATCAAGAAGTTGATTATAGTAGATTTTTGAAGTGCTTGGGAGGGCAAGACTTGGTTTTTCCTTCCTTGAGAAAGGAGGTTTCCATGTTAAATATTGTGTTTTTAAATTCCTGAAAAGTTTTAGCTTTCTTACAGCTTTTCAGTGTTATCACCTGTGACCGACTTTAAGGGACCTAATCCCTTATAGTATGGTGCAACCCCTATGTTTCATCAGTATCCCCCACGCAATGTAGGTACTGGAGCTTTTTCTACTTTTCTTGTGAAAATTTAAGTTGGTCAGCTTGATTCGTTGCATTATGGTGAAGTGGTGAGCTTCCATCCCCCAAAAGGCTTAGGCATTTCACTAGCTTTCATTCTTAGATTTGAATTGATAGATATTCTTATTATCATTAACATTATTATTTTCATTCTTATTGTCATCTTTTAGAGTCGTGGACATGTCCCTACCAAGACTGATTTTGGGTTTGTTAGAAGTCTTAGTTTGGATTATTGAGGATAGTGGGTGATATTGGTCAATTGGTTGGTAGGTCATCGGTCATCGGTTATAGACATGTTTTGATTTTCTTTAACTTTGTTATATGTTATCTTGTTATATATTTAGAATTCATCCAACATTGGGGGATGTTGTGTTTGGTTTGTTAGGTTCAGTGGGTAATATCTAGTCCATATGGGACTTGAGATACCCGTCAAGGCCAGGCCCTGGTTCGGTAAGTGAAATGAACCCATTATACTCCAGGATTTGTCTTCAAAACTCCACCCTGTAGTTAACTTTATCAGGTGTATCATCAATCAATAATATGTCATTTTGCAAACAATATACACCATGTCACCTCTCTTTAGATATGTTGTGTCAGTTCATCCATCATCATGACAAACGAAACAAGTTAAGAGTTGATCGGTTGTACAATACAACCGCGATTGGAAAGTGTCTTGAGTCTCCTCCCATTGTCCTTAACTAGGCATTGAATCTACATAGGGTACATGTTCTTAATCTCCCTAATATATTATGTGTATGTACACCTCTTGCCTTCAAACGTCTAGAATCTCCCATTTTGTGATTTTTCTAGGTTAATGAACAACCTATCAAGTCCCTCTTGTAAGAATATTATGTATTAATGACCCACATATTTTTGGTAAGAAATTTACCTTGTCTCCTAAGTAAAGTAATAAATCAGTCAATTATTTTTTTTCTAACTTATGCATATATAGTATTTCTTTGATGGCAAGAAATAATTGTGAAAGTTCTTAGGGTTAAAGTTATTTCCTAAGAGTCCCTAGCCTATGTATAGATACGTCTGTGACTCCATCAGTCTGGCATACCTTTGATAGGCATAGGCTAGAAGATTCTTAGGTCTCTTCTTTCCCTCTTTTATTATTAAAATTTTTGACAAAGGTGATTCTTTACAACAATTGAAAAATAATGGTTGAAGGTACGTTTGTATTTAGTTTTCATTGTGCATTAGCTCTATGTATGTGTTGAAATTCAACATGTGGTGTCAAGAGTCATCTTTAGCTGTGTTGTTTGGTGTTGATATGGGTGATAAATTATTAATATCGTGGACATGTGAAGTCTAATATGTTTTCAATAACTATTACTCGATCTTGTGAAGAAATATTGTCTGTCCTAATTTTATTTATTTTTCTTTTTTTTGTCAATAAAATATAAATATTAAAATATCAACAAAACTATTTATACGTAAAGAGCACTCAATAAGTTGACCCCCTTCCACGAAGATTGTCAACTAAAGTGAGCCTCAAAAAACTACTTACAAACTTAAAGCCAAACAACTTGCACACTTCCTAGCAGTTTTTGAATCACTAAACATGTCAATCCTTTTCCTAACAATAAAATATATTTGTTGTATCATAAGACTAACATTAACAATTTTCCACAAAATATCTTCACATTCCTTGTGTGTCAAATGTTGTACACCATAGCTCCATAGCTGTTAGCAATCACATCTTTCTTGAACTTGTTCCAATGTCTCTATTTAATGGAATTAATTGTTTTGGGAACATCAGTTAGTACAATATTGATGCCCAACCAGGTTGATATGCAGATGTTGGAGAATGATACACGCTAGTAGTGATGAACATAATTGTCTAAAGGGTAAAAGACAACCTATAGCAACACTTAAAATCTTTATGCAATTTTGTCGTTTTGTAATTTCATTGAAAATAAAAATGAAAGTTTAATTACTTATTTCACTGTAATTGTTATTTCTTGGGTGAGAAACATGTTTAAAGTTTTATTACAGTTTGAGATTCTTATAGTAAGAATTATAAACAAAGAAATATGAATGGGAGATATGTAGGTGCAGCCTATTCCCTTGTTGTATGCAATCTGTTATCACTATGGCTAAAGAGTTACCATTTTAATGAAGGATATGTAGGCTCAGGCTATTTCTTTATTGTATAATTTTTTTTGATTAATAAAAGATATTTTATACTACAGATTGATTTAATATAGGCTTACCAATTCAATCTGCTGTAGCATTTTAAGAATTAACACTTTGTTTAGGTTAATTATTAAAATTAACTATTGTGAGATGTCATTCTGAGTTCTTTTTATCATAGGTTTGGGTTAGCCACAATGTCCTGAGCATATGATATAAAGAATATAAGTTCTTTAATCACATAAAATTAAGTGATTGAAATATAATAATGACATCTAATAAAGTCCTATTATCTTATCAAAATAGTGACTTTACCTTACAGGGAGGTAACTAATTTGGTTAGAGTAAATGGAATAGATAGTAAACCTTTCTGTTTAAAAATTATCCTATGCCCATAGATATGAATTATTTTCTAGTTTTATTCGATTTTATAGTCTAATGAGGTTAAATAATTCTATTCATGGGTGCAACCCTATACCCACATGAAGGTTTAAAATTTACTTAAGAATTGATATTTACGTGATTAATTTTGATGGTTATGTATTTCATGGCCTATGTATATGTATCCTTGTTTTGCAGTTAACATAACTTTCCTACTAGTCTATTTAACAGAAATGCTCAAATTCTAATTTGTCTATTGACAACTTTACTGAATGGAAGAAGAAATCCTTCTCACTTTAGGATATTTAATCTGGATCTAGCACTTTGTGTGGAAGAACCATGTAAGCCAACAAAATCAAGTACGATAGAGGCTAAGGCTTTTTATGAGTTATGGGAGCGATCTAATCGCTTAAGTTTAATGCTCATAAAGTCTCATATAAGTCAAAGAATTGGTGGTTCTATCCCTAATAATAACAATGTCAAAGCTTAAATGAAGTCAATTGATGAAAAAAATATAAGCTCTAACAACGCGTTGGCCAGAACCCTTATGAAAAGGCTCTCAAGTATGGAATTTGATAGAAGTCGTACAGTGCGTGAGCATATTATGGATATGAGAGATATTGCTGCTAAACTCAAGTCCCTTGAGGTTGATATGTCTGCACCATTTCTTGTGCATTTTATTCTCAATTATCTTTCTACATAATATAATCCATTCAAGATATATTACTACACACATAAAGATAAATGATCAATCAATGGACTCTTGACTATGTGTGTGCAAAAAGAGGAGAGGTTGAAACATGAGACACTTGAAAGTGAAAATTTAGTAAATCGTGATAATAAAAATGAAATAAAGGGAAAAAGTGTTCCTATGAAGAAGTATGGCAGTCTTGACAAAGACTATTGCCGTTTCTGCAGAAAGAAGGGACACTAGAAGAAAGATTGTCTGAAATACAAGAAGTGGCTCTAGAAGAAAGGTAATTTTACCTTTGTATGTTATAAATCTAACTTCATTGAAGTTTCTAATAATACAAGGTGATCAATTCTGGTTCCACAACTCATATTGATGAAATCATGCAGGGTTTTCAAACTCTAAGGAAGCTGACAGAAATGAACAAAATATTTATTCTAGCATCAGGACGACATCACATATGGAAGGCGTGAGGTCTTACAGGATCATTTTAAAAGATGGATTTCAATTAGATTTTGAAAACACTTTTTATGTTCCATTGTATTCTAGAAATTTAATTTCTCTTTCTAGATTAACATAGCGGGTTATGATTTCAATTTTCATTTGTCTACAATGAAATTTTTGAAAGACAATAAACTTATTGGTGCGGAAATATATATGGAAATTTATTTAAATTTGAGATGGCCCCCATGACTAAATGTAATGTCATATTCTACATGATAAGGAAATTGGCACTAACTGATGTATTATGAGAACTCATCGAGTCTTTGGCCTAAGAGATAAGAACATATCTCTATTGAATAAATAAAAAGGTTAGTTAATGATAAGTTCTTGGAGAACTTAGTTTTCACAATTTGAGACTTATATGGACTGCATAAAGGGGAAGCAGACCAACAAATCCACTAAAGGTGCCAAAAGGAGTTCTCAATTTCTTGAGATCATACATGCAGATATTTGTGGACCTTTTTCCACCCCTTGCTTGAATGATGAAAGATACTTCATCTCATTTATTGATGAATATTTAAGATATATGTATCTCTAACTTTTGTTTAATAAATCAAAGTACTTGATGCTTTTAAAGTTTTTAAATAGAAGTAGAGAAACAAATTAAAGCTCATATTAAAATTGTAAGATACGATAAGGGTGGAGAATATTATGGTAGGTCATAGAAAAGGGACAAGTTAAAGGCCCATTTGATGAGTTTCATGAAAAAAGACATAATTACACAATATACCATGTCAGAAACACCATAACAAAATGGTGTGGTCGAAAGAAGGAACCATACATTAATGAACATAGTAAGAAGAATGATTAGCAGATCACGTTTATTTTTATCTTTATAGAGTAAAGCCTTAAAAATTATTGTGTATATTTTAAATAGGGCTATATCCAAGGCTATCCCCAAGACACCTTATGAATTACTTAAAGGATGAAAAGCTAGTTTAAGCCACACATTTAGGGATGTCCAACTGAAGTGGGATTTATAATCCACATTTTAAAAAATTGGATGAACGAATAATAAGCGGTTTCTTTATAGGCTATGTGGTTAAATCTAAAGGATCTAGGTTTTACTATCCCTATCATTCTCCTAAAATTTTTAAGCTATAAATGCAAAATTTCTTAAGGAACATAAATTAAGTAGGAGTGGTTCAACTCAAGTGGTGGAATTAAAAGAGATAAAGGAACCACTTATGGTAACTTTATATATATATGAAAACTTAAATGCAAATCAGTTAAATTCTCATGAGTTACCTGAAGAGCAATTAGTTCAAGAGTCACCATCACCTGATGAGCCATATGAAGAACTTATCTGAATCTATTGTTGAAGGACCACATGAACAAATGGAAGTAAGAAGATCCTCAAGAGTTTGTAGAAAACAATTTCTATCGACTATGGTGTATATCTTCAAGAGTCTTACTATGATATAGGACTAAAAGATGATCCATGTTCATTTTCACAAGTCAAGAGTGGAGAAAACTCCACACTTTGGTATGATTCCATGAAAGAAGAGATAGAATCTATGACTAAAAATAAAGTCTAGAATCTCATTGAATACCAAAAGGAGTCTCTACTATAGTATCTAAGTGGATTTATAAAATCAAAAGAGACTCATCTTGATATGACCTAAAATTGGGCCATGTCGTATGGGCACCTCAATCCCACATAAACCAGAGGTGGCCCCAATAACCCAACCTAACCATCACATCAATCACAAGGGCCAGGTGAATCCCGACTATATGATAAGATAACGGAAAGCATACTACACGTCATAGCTTAAACATGTCTAAACACTTAACTAGATTCATCAAACTAACTAATATACCCAAGTCCACAGTCATCCACAAAACCTCTATAAAAATCAAAAGTTTAGAAATGTATATGCTGGGACAAGGCCCCGACAATAAAATAAGACTAAGCCTAAAGATAGGAGACCAAGAAGGAAAGTCTTCCAAAGTAAGGAAGCTCACCACTCCAAAGTCAATGCACAAACCACTTTGACCACCTAATCACTGCATAGGAAGAGAAGATGACGCTCCGCCCCCTATGTTGCATGGGGACATAGCGTCCGAAGATGGTTAGTTACTTGAACGCTAGCATGTAACTCAAAGATAAGGAAAAAATAGCATCATCAATCAACGATGAGTCAATATATCATATTCAACCATATTCATGATCTTATCCATATATATAGGTACATCACATAACAACAAGTAAACAAGTCTTTACAATATTCTCAAAGCACTCAGTCATGAGACATAAAGTGGAGTACTCTGACCTTCCACACTTAGATTCAATTAATTCTTATTAGGTATGGGACGTCAACCACATTACCATATCACTTAGACGAAGGACTTTAACCATATATACACTCATTAGTGATGTGTGAGCCGATGCTAACACATTTGAAGCTTTTAACTCTGAATAATTGTGAGGTATTAAGAAACTTTTGTTGTTTTTAATTATTTTTAATGTGTTAATGCAGATACAAGTGATCGAGGAGGAAACCAAAGGAAAGAAGAATAAATCAGCTGAAATCTGGTGTAAATAAGCTGAAGTATAGCTGATGTCAATTCTAAAGCGCCGTCATACATGGGAAAGGCTGTAAAAGTCGCCGTCAAGATTAGACAGAACCTGTGAAACTGAGATGAAATATGATGACGTTTAGGATGGTTCGTCAAATATGTGACATGGCATCAAAATCATTGTCAACCAGAAGCACAAAATACTAATTTCCAGTGAAGTTGTGATGGCAGTTGTCACGCGCCATCAAGAATTTTGACACACCATCAGGTTTGCCGTTTGAAGAGTCAAAAGATAACAATTCACCGGAACCTTTGACGACATCTCGCACACATCATCAGACATCTGACACACTGGCAAGATCGTCATGGTCCAATCTGAAGAAAAAACTGAAACTTTAATTTTATTTCCTTATTTAGGGTTGACTATTTAAAGACTTGTTTTAGGATTTTTTTAGGGATCGATCATTAATTATTAGAGAAGAACTTCTAAAGAGAAGCACGTAACATTGCTTCATCTTTACCATCAAATATTTTTCTTGTTTCTTTAAAAAAGTACTTATCAACTATTTTTGGGTTTCTAACTCGTGAGTAAATTGAAGACACTACTTGTTGTATTTCATCCATTCATAATTTTATCCTTATTATGATGAATTCAACTTGTTATTTCATTCATCAAATCATGAACGGCTAATTCCATTAGCCGGAGTTATGGGATCCATGGATTAGGGTCTGATAGGTTACTAGGCATTTAATGGATTCAAAGAGTAGTAGGACGTCTTGAAATACTATTATTTTGACTGAAATCTATTGGTTGTAAACATTAGATTATGCCTTAGGTTTTATTTGCTTCTAACAGAGAAATAGACTAGAGGACGTGAATTATCAACAGGGACTCAAAAGCTACCAACCTTTTATTTAATGATTGATGTCGTAACTAGATTAATCTACCTGAGATAACATCCTATTGGAAATAGATAAGTTATCTAAGTTCGAGAGAATTAGATAATAAATTGTCTGGTAAGGTCGAGAGATAAGTCAGACAGTATCATAGTCAGGGATATTCTGATGTTCCTGACTCTATAACCAACTGGAGGCAGTTGAGAGGAGCTTTCCTAGAAAGGTTATTTCCGCTATCCAGGAGGGTATAGTTGAGGGATGAGATCAATAATTTTAGACAGCTTCTGAATAAGGCTTTAAATGAAACTTGGGAAAGGTTCAAGAATAAGCTAACAAGTGTCCGAACCATAACATAACAAACATACATTTGATGGAGACTTTGTACAGAGCCTTTAACTCTATGACAAAACCAATGGTAGATAACGCTGCTGGTGGGTCATTTGTTGCTCTATCATTTTAAGATACTGCTAATATGCTGAATAAGATAAACAAACTAAGTAGGGCTTAGTACACCAGTGATTCTATGGTGGTAAGTCCAACTATTCCTATTAAAATGAATGATGAACAGCGCAGAAAAGATGAGGAAAAGGATCACGATATAGCCCATCTAAAGACTCAAATAGACCTGCTCACCAAGCATTTATTGTCAGCAAGGATGGAAAAGGTAAAGGCTATAATGATTCGGGATAGTGTTGATATGGAACCTGAAGAAGAAGTTAACTATGTTGCTAATAAGGGGGGTTTTAAGGCATTAGCCAAGGAAATCAAGGTCGGAACGGGTATGACAATCCTAATCACAGAGACAGGGAGCAAGAAAACTAGAGAAGTAGCAATGACAGAAGTGGGTTATATGTTCATGCTGGAAATCAAAAAGTTATTGCAACTAGCTTGGGAAAGTGGCCTATGGATGATATGATGAAAAAACTGTTAAAAGAAGTAGAGGGTACCAACGCAGGAGTGACTAGCATGAGGAGTGAATTTTCCACTATAAGTCAATTGGTTAGTTCATATTCAACTTTGATCCAATAGTTAGAGAAACAGATGAGTCAACTTTCATCAACACTAAACCAGGGAAGAAGGGTACTTTATATACTAAAATGGTTCAGGATCAGAAGACAAACGGTTCATGTCTGGCAATTGCCACTAGGAGTGGTAAGATATTATCTGGTGCTTCTGTGGAAAAATCTATGAGCATTGAGGAAGTTGCAGAGGAACCAGCAGAACAACACCAAGAGGAGCCTGAGAAGCCAAAAAGTTCTATTAATATGTCAGACAAGGAGAAAGAAGAGAAAGTAGTGTTGAAACCTATCCCAAGGCCACCACCTCCCTTTCCTCAACAACTGAGAAAGAAGGCAGATGATGCAAAATTCAGCAAGTTCCTAGCAACACTCAAGCAATTGACTATAAATGTGCCTTTGCTCGAAGCACTTAAGCAAATGCCAGGATATGCCAAATTCATGAAATACTTTGTTACCAAGAAATGAGCAGTGAGTTGCGAACTAGAAGTAGATCTCCACGCGCTATTTTCACAAGTACCTTGACACAGAAAAAATCAAATCCAGGTGCAGTCACTATTCCCTACAAAATTAGAACCATCGAATTCACTAAAGCCCAATATAAAAAGTGTTAACCTGATGCGGTTAACTATTTATAAAAAGTTGGGCCTAGGGAATCCCATACCTACCAATATAAGGTTGGTGATGGCTGATAGATCAGTAAAGCAACCTGTTGGCATTCAATATGATGTGTTGGTAAAGGTCTCAAATTTTATATTCCATACAAACTTTGTTATTCTGGACTGCGAGGTGGACTTCAAGGTGCCCATAATCTTGGGTCGACCTTTCCTCACAATTGGAACTATGTTGATCGATTTGAGAGTGAATGAGCTCTTATTCAGGGTGAACGATGAAGAGGTATGATTTGATGTGGGCAAATCAATGAAGAAGAATGAGTAAATGAGTGTGTTCTCAGTAGTTGATATGTATTTTGAGGATGAACAGGATGTCGTCAGAACTAAATAGCTTGTTATTTAGCCCTTAGCCGTGGTTGTGATGAACTATGATAGCAAAGGTATTGAGGAGTATGAAGAGACAGTTTGTGCCCTGACTGGCCTAGGCTTGTATTCTCATGATCCTAAAAAGCTTGACCTTGATCTGTCTAATCGATCAACACCACCAGCTAAGCCATCTATTGAAGAACCTTCGATGTTAAAATTGAAGAAGCTACCTGGTCACATATGATATATGTTTCTAGGGAAAAGAAGCACGCTACCTATTATTATTGCAGCTGATTTTGAAGAACGACAAGTAAATGCACTTGTTTCATTACTTTAGAGGCATAAGAGAGCAATCGGATTGACCATCACAGATATTATTGGCATCCCCCTGGCATCTGTACGTAAAAAATCTAACTAGAAGAAGATTGTACTTTTACCATTGAGTATCAGCATCGTCTGAATCTACCAATGCAGGAGGTGGTTAAAAAGAAGATTATTAAGTGGTTGGATACAAGAGTAGTTTACCCTATTTCTAATAGCAAATACGTAAGTCCAGTTTAATGCATGCCCAAGAAAGGGGGTATGATAGTGGTTGCTAATGAAAAGAATGAGCTGATTCTACTCAAACCAGTAACTGGGTGAAGAGTCTGCATGGATTACTGTAAGCTTAACTCTTAGACTCTAAAGGACCATTTCCCAATGTCCTTTATGGACCAAATGCTTGATTGATTGGCTGGTAGGGGGTGGTATTGCTTCTTGGATGGTTATTCTGGATATAACCAAATCTGTATTACATCAAAAGATCAAGAGAAAATGACATTTACATTCCCATATGGCACATTTGCATTTAAGAGGATTTCGTTTGGGCTATGCAATGCACCAGCCACTTTTCAACGGTGCATGATATCTATCTTCTTGACATGGTGAAAGACACCATAGAGGTATTCATGGATGATTTCTCTATGGTAGGTGATTCATTCGAAATATGTCTTGAGAATCTAAATGTAGCCTTGCAAAGATGTGTAAAATGTTATTTTATGGTAAAGGAGGGTATTTTGTTGGGCCACAAAATTTTTGAAAAATGGATTGAAGTTGATCGAGCAAAGATGGAAGTTATCGAGAAATTACCACCTCCTATTTTAGTAAAAGGAGTGTGTAGTTTTCTTGGTCATGCAGGATTCTATCAAAGATTTATAAAAGATTTCTCCAAAGTTGCAAATCCACTTTGCAAGATGTTGGAGAAGGAAGTGAAATTCCTCTTCAATGATGAGTGCTTGAAGGCATTTGAGTGCATTAAAAAGAAGCTGATTAAGGCCCCTATTGTTATTGCACCTGACTGGGCAAAACCGTTTGAAATAATATGTGATGCAAGTGGTGTCGCACTGGGAGCTGTATTGAGACAAAAGAGGGATAAATTGTTTAACCAAATATATTATGCCAGCAAAGCACTGAATGGAGCATAAAAGAATTACACAATAACTGAACAGGAGATGCTAGCTGTGGTGTATGCTTTTGAGAAATTCAGATCTTATCTACTTAGGACTAAAGTGGTAGTCCATAGACCATGCAGCATTGTGGTACTTAATGGCCAAGAAGGATGCTAAACCAAGGCTTACTAGATGGGTATTGCTACTATAAGAGTTTGATTTCAAAGTCAAATATATGAAAGGTTGTGAAAATCAGGTTGTAGGTCATTTATCTAGAATAGAAGGTGAACAGGAAGCTAATGATAAAACAAAGATAAATGATGTATTCCCTGATGAGGAGATCCTGGTAACTGTTGTGGAATCACTGCCCTAGTACACGGATTATGCAAACTACGTTGTGAGTGAGATCATCCCAAAAAATCTTTCGTTCCACCAAAGGAAGAAGTTCTTGCATAATGTAACACACTACTTCTGGGATGAGCCTTATCTTTTTTGGCAATATATAGACAGTGTCATACGGAGATGTGTGGCTGAAGTAGATGTACTGTGTATACTGGAATCATCACATGTTTCCCCAGTTGAGGGTCACCATGCAGGTGACCGAACGGCTAGATAGGTCTTGCAGAGTGGCTATTATTAGCCAACATTGTTTAAAGATGCCCATGAGTTTGTGTAGAAATATAACTAATGTCAGAGGCAGGGGTCAATATCTAAAAGGTATGAAATGTCCTTGACTAAGATGCTTGAAGTGGAATTATTTAATGTCTGGGGCATTGACTTCATGGGGCTATTTGTAAGTTCTTACGGAATGAAATATATTCTGGTTGCTGTTGACTATGTTTCTAAATGGGTCGAAGCTATTGCTTTGGTTGACAATGAGGGAAAGAGAGTCATTGATTTTATCAAAAATAACATCTTCTCTCGTTTTGGAGTACAGCGCACTATCATAAGCGATGGAGGATCTCACTTTTGCAACAAATTATTTCAAGCAGATCTAGCAAAATATGGAGTGAAACAACATAGAGTGGCTACTCCATATCACCCGTAAACCAGTGGGCAAGTGGAGGTATTGAATCATGAAGTTAAGGCCATCCTAGCCATGATGGTGAATGCTAGCCAAAAAGACTGGTCCCAAAAACTTGATGATGCCTTGTGGGCATACCGAACTGCTTTCAAAACACCTATTGGCATGTCACCATTTCAGCTAGTCTATGGAAAAGCATGCCATTTGCTAATAGAGCTGGAACACAAGGCTTTATAGGTGCTCAACAGGTTGAATTTGAATTAGAAGAAAGCAGTAGAGATGAGACTAGGGCAACTGAATGAGATGGATGAATTTCGTCTCAGGGCGTATGAACGAGCAGATTTGTATAAAGAAAAGATAAAAAGGTATCATGACTGGAAAATAGAGAAATGAGAGTTCAAAAAAAAGACTCGGTGCTTCTGTTTAATTCCAGACTCAAATTATTTCTAGGGAAGCTAAAATCTAAGTGGTCGGGTCTTTTTAAGGTAAATCAAATCCACTCATCTGGGGTAGTGGAGCTCAAAAATGAAGATGACAGTACATTCAAGGTAAATAGGCAACGAGTAAAGCTTTACATTGGCCTGAAAGAATCAGTGAAAAACATCACCATTATCTGTCTTGATGTAGTCTGAGGTAATCAAGACACCTAAGTCGTGTCGCGACATTAAATCAAGCGTTGCATGGAAGAAAACCCATGATCCCTGAGAACGACCTAGTTCAGGTATATCCTAACCCTTAGTGCATTTTATTTTTTATTTTAAGTTGAGGGTATAGGGAAACTGTTGTTGTAACATGTTTTGTAAATAATTAGGAATAGTATAAGTACTTAAGGCAGTTAGCTTGTTTTGTAATTTTTGAGTACCTCTCCAGTGGTCTAATCTATCATGAATTATGTGAATTGCATCTAGTGTGACAACTGTGTATCTATTTGTGGCATTAGTGTGGAAAATAAATAACCTGTAGAAAACAAATGCATGAAACAGATGAGTAGTGATGTGCTATATACTTGTGTGCTATGTGTGTGTAAGGTCTTACTCAATTCCCATTGTGCGTTGAATCTAGAACTTGCCTAGTTAGTCATACCATAGTCATAGGATAGGTGTTAGGAAAGGATCATAGGCCGTTTTTGCATGTTAACCCATTTTAGCTTAAATGATTGTCTAAATGTGAATAATATCCCTTGATCCCTTTTTGCTCCTAAATAGCCCAGTTCTTTCTTATACACCTTTCACCTTCCCATTACATCACAATGAACCTGTTTTGGCCCTGGTCCTCCTTGTGCACTGTGCACCTCGACTTAGGCAAATAACCTAAGTTATGGGTGGCTACTCTAGGGGTGCGTGATGCATTATGAGTATGAAGAGAGGTAAAAGAAGGAAAATGAACAAAAAGTTGGGTATAGTGAAAAAAAAGAAGAGAAAACTGAAAAAGTTAATCTAATGCTTGAACAGACAACACCCATCTTGAGAATGCTTGACAAATAAAAGAGGGAAGCAAAGAAGGTCAAAAGTTGAAAACCCGTGAGTTAATGTAGTGCCAAGGAGGTGTAGTCACTATGAAATACCCATGAATATCATACCATCCCTGAGCCTATATTATAAGCTTGAGAAAATCCCTATAGTGATCCTAACTGACTTGTCTTAAGACTTAGATACTGACTATAAGGGCAAGCCTATGGAATTTGATGCGCAATGTTGGAACTTCATTCTAAGAGTGATTCTTACATTCATCCCTATGTCTATACATGTGAATCTGAGTGAGAAAGGGATTTCTTTATTGTGAGGGCACACCAGGTATATTGCTATTAATTGCTTTGTTTGGATAATGTAATTTGGGTATATGCTACGCTGTTATTGCTGAGATTTTTGCCATATCTAGATACATGTGAGTTACATGGGTGTTTTCAAATATTAGACACAGTTGATTTTACTTAAATTGATCATGGAGATGGTGCATGTATTCTGACCTGATGAGAGTAGTTAGCTGCCGAATTGTACTTTGTATACTCCTAGTTATGTTTTGGTTACTTGAGGACAAACAATTGTTTAAGTTGAGGGTGTTGATGTGTGAGCCGATGCTAACACATTTGAAGATTTTAACTCTGAATATTTGAGAGGTTTTAAGCAACTTTTGTAGTTTTTGATTGCTTCTAATGTGTTAATGCAGATACAAGTGATCGGGGAGGAAACCAAAGGAAAGAAGAATAAATCAGGTGAAATCTGGTGTAAATAAGCTAAAGTATAGCTGATGTCAATTCTGAAGCACCGTCATACATGGGACAGGCTGTCAAATTTGCCGTCAAGCTTAGACAGAACCTGAGAAACTAATATGAAATGTGACGACTTTTAGGACGGACCATCAAATATGTGACATGGCATCAAAATCACTGTCAACCAGAAGCAGAGAATACTGATTTCCGGTGAAGTTGTGGCGGCAGTTGTCATGCGCCGCCAAGAATTTTTACACTCCATCAGGTTTGCCTTCTGAAGATTCAGAAGATAACAATTCACTGGAACCTTTGAAGACATCTTGCACACGTTATCAGACATCTGACATGCCGTCAAGATCGTCGTCGTCCAATCTGAAGAGAAAACTGAAACTTTAATTTTATTTCTTTATTTAGGGTTGACTATTTAAAGACTTGTTTTGGGGTTTTTTTAGGGATCAATCATTAATTATTAGAGAAGAACTTTTGAAGAGAAGCACGTAACATTTCTTCATCTTTACCATCAAATATTTTTCTTATTTCTTTAAAAAAGTACTTATCAACTATTTTTGGGTTTCTATCTCGTGAGTAAATTGAAGAAACTACTTGTTGTTTTCATCCATTCGTAAGTTTACCCTTATTTTGATGAATTCAACTTGTTATTTCATTCATCAAATCATGAGCGGCTAATTTCATTAGCCAAAGTTATGGGATCCATGGATTAGGGTCTGATAGGTTACTAGGCATTTAATGGACTCAAAGAGTAGTAAGACGCCTTGAAATTCTGTTGTTTTGACTGAAATCTATTGGTTGCAAACATTAGATTATGCCTTAGGTTTTATTTGCTTCTAACGGATAAATAGACTAGAGGACGTGAATTATCAACAGGGACTAGGAAGCTACCAACCTTCTGTTTAATGATCGATGTCATAATTGGATTAATCTACCTGAGATAACATCCTATTGGAAATAGATAAGTTATCTAAGTTTGAGATAATTAGATAATAAATTGTCTGGTGAGGTCGAGAGATAAGTTAGACAGTATCATAGTCAGGGATATTCTGCTGTTTCTACTTACTCCAAGAATCCCAAAAATTACCTAGTATTTGTTAACTCCCAATACCCATGGTGAACATAACTCTGGTTTCTCATTTATATTGATTACAACACTCAAATATTGAAAGTGACAATTGACTCTCTATGAAATTTAAACCCCCATCTTCAGAAACAGTAAACTACCAGTAAAGTATTTCATAAAAAAATTAAAATTCACACCTTATTCCCTGTGGGATTCGACCCCAACCTAGTTGGGTTTTATATTGACAACGATCGCTTACACCCATTCAAGAGTGTAATTTGAGCGTTATCAACAATGGCGTTGTTACCGGGGAATACAATTGTAGACTAAAAGTGTAGGATCTCTATAGGTTACGCCAAGAACTACTCAATACAGAACTCCAGCCCATGAGCAGAATGGCAGAACAATCGTTGCGGTATGAGGTTGATGATGATGATGATGTAGATGGAGTAGCTGCAATGGGTGCGATCATTCCCCCTCCGTTAGCACCTGGAGCAAAGTTCAATATTACAAGCATGATGATCCAACTCTTAAATCTGAAGGGTTTTTTGGAGGCCTTCCTAGGGATGACCCCAACCTACATCTGGTGAACTTTGTCACCATTTGCAAATCCTTTGACAATCCGAGAGTGAGCCAGAGTGCGATCCGGTTGAGGTTGTTCCCGTTGTCTCTGTCTGGAGAGGCAACATTGTGGCTAAGTAAGTTGATGCCTAACTCTATAACCAACTGGATGCAGTTGAGAGGAGCTTTCCTAGAAAGGTTCTTTCCGCCATCCAGGAGGGTACAGTTGAGGGATGAGATCAATAATTTTAGACAGATTCCAAATAAGGCTTTACATAAAAATTGGTAAAAGTTCAAGAAGAAGCTGACACAGTGTCCGAACCATAATATAACGAACATACATTTGATGGAGACTTTGTACAGAGCCTTTAATTCTGCGACAAAACCAATTGTAGATAATGTTGTTGGTGAGTCATTTGTTGCTCTATCATTTCAATAGGCCTATGCCTTAATTCAATTCATCATACAATTTAATTTATGGTCATCACGGCCCTCACAAACTATTCATATTTCATTAGCAATCTTAGACCACACATTAGTTCAACACACAATTCAAGTTCGTTTTCATGTTTAGGGACTTCAACCCCTCCTTAACCACTAACCAACAAGGTCATCAATTTCACCATACATAGCTCATAATACCTTTAAAATATCATTTAACAACTATTCATACCTATTAGTTCATTGCCCTAGTTCAAAACATCACCAACATAAGACTTGACAATTCACTTAGACATTTTCACAAACACCTTGTGCGCATGCCTTTACCAAGGTCATTTTCATAGTAAAAATAATCAATATTATAGTTAATCAAGACTCACATATTATACCACATACAACAAGAACCCACATGTGCGAATCATTATCAATAATATGTACAAACACAAGTCTAAGCAAAAGTCAACATTATTCATTATTAGGCAACAAAACCCTTTTCATTTGATTTCAAAATCACTATGTACACTTACAAACACAATTATAAAATACATGGGTTTAGAGTTATTTATCAAGGGGAAGAGTTACATGCCTTAGACAACTTGATTCATCCAAGAATTTTGACTTCACTTTGCTCCTAGATGGACACCCTTGAACCCTAGCCTCCAATCCTTCACAAATTGTGTTTGGGAGAGAGTTTTGGGTGTTTGATCCACTCAAAGTGTGTTTAAGAGTCCATATACACTTATATAGTGAGAGGAATTAGGGTTTTGGGTGTAGGAAATAACCATAAGGTCCTCAACTAAAAGCTGAAAATAACTGTCCAAGTGGGTACGATTCACTTGAGTCAATCATACCCTAGGGTACGAGTAGTACCCTGACTCATACCCTAGGCTCCTCCTCGGTCAACTTGGAGTCATATCCAAAGGGTACAAATCATTCCCTTATCATATGTTTCAACCATACCAAAAATAGTCCACTCAAAGTTCAAGTCCAAACACTATACGACCCACTTGGTATGACTCATACCATATGGTACAATTGTCGAGGGTATCACTCGTACCTAAGACAGTGAGTGTCCCTCATCACACTGCCTAGGGTATGAGGGGGGGGGGGAGAGAAAGATATGACTTGTATCCAAGGGGTATGACTCATACCCCTAGTCGTACCCAACTCAGAGACACCAAATGAAGAAATTCTTCTCAAGGTTCAAAGCCAAGATATTTCAATTCTCCCCCACTTGGATCATTCGTCCACGAATAACGGGTAAGGTAAGTATACACATAATTTAACACATTATTATTCATCAAACCAACCTTTAAACATGATAGAACAAGGTGTACAAAAAGGACCTAACACATATCATGATCATTATCAATCAATCGTTTATTTCAAAAACTTTGGGAGTCAAACCCCTTACTTATCGAAAAACTTACTCATTTAACAACATATCAAAGATACTTGCTCAACTCAAAGACTAGGGACTTGAACACATCATCTATAAAAGACTTGAATTAACTCAAGGTATTAGGGACTTAAACCCATCACAACCAATACACAAATAATTTCAAATCATTAGGGACTTGAACCCATGGTCTAACAACACATAAATCAATTCAAAGCTTGGGGACTTTAACCCATTGTCTAAATGAGGCATAACTTAATTAAACACATTGGGGACTATAAACCATTGTTTATCAAGAAATAAATCAAGGTAAGAAGATTAACACATACCTTCATCACAAGTTCTTAAGACAAGAAACAAATACAGATATTTGGACTTCATGTCCTCTTCCGCCTTCCATATAGCTTCCCCAGGTTTTTGGTTCCTCCATAGAACCTTCACCGAAGCCACTTCTTTCGTTCGTAACCGGTGAACTTGCCGATCAAAGATCCTCACCGTGATCTACTCATAGGATAAAAAGTACAATATGTCAACATCCCTCAAGGAAACAACCAACGAGGGATCACCCATACATTTTTGCAATATAGAGACATGGAAAATCGAGTGAATGGAGTTCATTCTAGAAGGCAACTCCAACTGAAAGGCAACATTTCTAATCCTCTTTATAATCAAGTAGGGACCAATATATCAGGGACTAAGCTTCCCCTCCGCATCACTCCCTTCATGGGAGACACTTTCAAGAATTCCCAATCGCCATCACTAAACTCTAAGTCCCTACGCCTCATATCCGCATAGGACTTTTGGCAAATTTAAGAGGTTTTCAATCTATCACGAATTACCTTCACCTTCTCTAAGGCTTGGTGAACTAAATCAGGGCCAAACAACTTAACCTGGCCAACTTCGTACCACCCAATAGGAAATTGATATCTCCTACCATACAATGCCTTAAAAGAGACCATGCTAATGTTAGAGTGGTAACTATTATTATAGGAAAATTCAATCAGAGGCAAGTGGTCATACCAACTACCACCATAATCAATAACACAAGCCCGCAACATATCCTCTAATGTTTGGATTGTCCACTCTGCTTTCCATTCATTTGTGGGTGGAAAGCGGTATTAAGGCATACTCTAGGACCTAAACTTTTTTGGAATGACTTCCAAAAGTGAGATGAGAATGGAGGACCACGATCCAAAATGATCAAAACCAGAGCACCGTGCAATTTCATGATTTCCAGAAGATAAAACTTAGCATAATCTTCTACCAAGTAATTAGTCCTCACGGGTAAAAAGTGAGCGGACTTGGTAATTCTATCAATAATGACCCAAATAGAATCATATTGATTTCGAGATCGAGGAAGACCGGTAATGAAATTCATATTAATTGCCTCCCACTTCCATTTAGGCAACACAATTTCTTGGTACAAACCATCGGGCCTCATGTGCTCAACTTTTACTTGTTGACACACCATACACTTGGCCACATAACTAGCCATATCTTATTTCATATTACCCCACCAATAAAACTCTCTAAGATTATGATGCATCTTGGTGGAACCAGGATGTATAGCATACCGAGATTCATGAGCCTTGGCCATAATTCTTTCCCTCAATCCATTGACATCGGGAACACATAGTCTACCTTGGTATCTTAAGATACCATTACCACCAATCACAAAGTCTGCAAATTTGTGTTGACCCACATTACTCTTGATCTTCATCAAGTCGGGGTCCAATACTTTTTTTCCTTTGTCTCAATAACAAAAGATGACCGAGATACCTGAAGCACAAATACACCACCATCCTTAAAGTCAGCAAATCAAACTCCAAGACTTGCCAAATGGTGAATGTCTTTCACAAATTCCCACTTGTCTTTATCCACATGGGCCAAACTTTCCATGGATAATTTACTAAGAGCATCGGGGACTACATTAGCTTTACTGGGGTAATAATAAAGACTCATATCATAGTCTTTCAACAACTTAAGCCAACTCCTTTGCCTGAGGTCCAACTCTTTTTGAGTGAACACATATCAAAGACTCTTATGATTGAAAAGATATCAACATGAATCCCATAGAGATAATGTTGCCAAATATTTAATGCAAAAACCATGGCTAACAACTCTAAGTCATTAGTAGGGTAGTTCTTTTCATGAACTTTCAATTTTCTAGAAGCATAGGCCATCACCCTACCATGATGCATCAAAACACAACTGAGACTAATACGAGAAGCATCATAATACACAACAAAACCAGTATTACCTTCGAGCAAGGTCAAAATTGGAGTCGAAGTCAATTTATCTTTCAACTTCTCAAAACTACCCTCACACGCATCCGACCATAAGAACTTGACCTCCTTTTGGGTCAACTTGGTCAATGGGGTATCTATAGTCGACAAACTCTCTACAAATCTTCTATAGTAACTGGCTAGACCCAAGAAGCTCTAAATATCAGTTGGAGTCGAGGTCTAGGCCACTTCTTAACCACCATAGACTTTTGGGATCTACTATGATCCCTTCACTAGAGATAACATGACCAAGAAAAGCTACAGCTTTCAACCAAACTCACACTTAGAGAACTTGGCATACAAAAGATGATCCTTCAAGGTTTACAATATGTCATAGAGATGATCAACATAATCCACCTCACTCTTAGAATAGACTAAGATGTCATCAATGAAGACAATGACAAACATGTCCAAGAATAGATGAAAGATCCTATTCATAAAGTCCGCGAATGCCGCTGGGGCATTGTTCAATCCAAAAGACATAATAAGAAACTCATAGTGACCATATTGAGTACTAAAGGCAGTCTTAGGGATATTCGCGTCCCTAATTTTAAGCTGATGATAACCCGATCTAAGATCAATCTTAAAGAAACACTTTGCACCTTAAAGTTGATCAAACCATTCATCTATCCTAGGAAGAGGATATTTATTCTTTATGATCACTTTGTTCAACTGTCGATAATCAATGCATATATGAAGGGAACCATCCTTCTTACGCATAAACAACATAGGATCACCCCAAGGGGACACACTAGGATAGATAAAACCCTTATTTAGAAGGCCTTTTAATTGCTTCTTAAGCTCTTTTAACTCCATCAGAGCCATTCGATGAGGAGGAATAGAAATTAGATGAGTGTCTAGAACAAGGTCAATCCCAAAATCAATTTCCCTATTGGGAGGAACACTGGGAAGATCATCAGGAAACTTATTAACCACAAAAACAGATGCTAGAGAAGGCTCTTTCAAGTTAGAATCTTTAACTCAGACCAATTAATACAAACACCCCTTTAAAATTAACTTTTGGGCTTTAAGATAAGAAATGAATCTTCCCCTAGGCACCAAAGAACCACCTTCGCATACAATGACCAGCTCATTAGGGAATTTGAGCATGACCTATGGGTTCGACAATCTAAGAAAGCATAACATGAATGAAACCAATCCATCCCCAGAATAATATCAAAATTGACCATGTCTAACTATATTAAGTCTATAAGAGTATCTCTACCACCAACAGATACCACACATACCCTATAGACCCCTTTAGCAATCAGAGAGTCTCCTACTAGGATAGAAATAGAAAAAGGAATTGATAGACTCTCGGGACCACAATCAAGATGCACAGCCATATACAGGGTCACATAAGAAAGTGTAGACCCTGGATCAAGCAAATAATATACATCATGGGAGAAAAGTCTCAATATACCCATGACAATATTAGGAGATGCCTTAGAATCCTGGAGACTAGCAAGTGCATGCAAGAAGTTTCGGCCAGTGTCGGTGCTAGAAATAGAAGAAAAAAAGACATAAAACCCTTTGGTGCGAGAGTAGATAAAGTAGTAATAGGATCCCTGTTGGCCCAAGAAGCTGTTACAGAGAGGAACTCACATTGTATGTGCACGATGTGACCACAACTAAAACATCTATTCCATCCCTTGTTATACTGACCATGATAACTCTGACCATAGAATCTACAAAGAGGGCAGGGTGGAGCTGATTAGGAACCACTAGCCTGGAATTGGTCACCTTGTGCTCGAAACCCACCACTAAACTGAGACCAATGATCACCCGACAACTTCAGGTAAGGAGATCAAACATTAAACGAGAAGAAAGAACTTGAATTCTCCCACTTTTTTCTATACCACTTACCACCACTTCCACCGCTAAACTCGGAAGGTTTAAACTACTTCCCTTTTCTTTCACTAAAATCAACTTACTTCTATTTCTCTTCTTTCACTTATTGTATATACACAATCAACCTAGAAAGGTCCATATTTTCAACCAACAAGGACGCCTTGCTCTCAAGGACTAACTCACGAGACAATCTTGAAACAAACTTACACATCCTAGCCCTCATTCTAGAGGCCATCTCGAGAGCATACCTTGGCAATTGATGGAATTTCAAGGAATACTCTTACAAGGATATCCTTCCTTGCTTTAAGTTCAAACACTCTTCCGCTTTCACTTACCTTAACTCTTAAGAAAAGAAGCGGTCTAAAAAAGCCTCAGAAAAATCCTCCCATATGGTAGGACTAGAATCAACACCTGTAGATAACTCCCACCCTTCATACCATTGGTATGTTACATCTTTCAATTCATAGGAAGAAAACTCAATGGCCCCAATCTTCGAAGCATGCATGATTTGAAAGATCTTTTCTATTTCATCAACAAAAACTTGATCTTCCTCAACCTTCATACCCAAAAACATAGGAGTGCTCAACTCTTGAATTGGCTAATTCTTATGGCCTTAGAATAAATAGTAACCAGAGCACCATGCCCTAATTGAGAGCCTACCAATTGAGTTAAGAGGTTGATAGATCAATGAAACTCAATATTAGTAGTATCCCCTTAAGGTGATGGAATAGAAGGGTCACTCTCATAGTCGGGGTTGGTGGGTACAAGTGGAATCCTATGAAGATGGTCGGATGCCACAGCCTTATCTCGGGTCCGAACTCTAAAAGTTTGATGAGCTTCATCCTAGAGTCCTCATAAGGGTTTGCCTAAGTCTCAGATCTCCTTGGAGGCATGATCTGAAAGATAGCAAACAAAAATTAGAGGAATCCATGACCTTAGACTCTATAGCTTGAGATTGAAACACAAGAAAGGAAAACATTTCCTAAAATATCTTGTAGCCCCTATTTAATAAATATGGCGCCCTTCATACCCATAAAAGAGACTCTACTTTACACGGTATTATGGATACCCAACTGACCATAAACCTGGCTTGAATACCAACTTGACAGGACTCAAAACCGGGCCATGTCGCATGGGCACCTCAAGCCTACTAAATTAGAGGTTTCCTCAATAATCCAAACTAACCATCACATCAATCACAATGGTCGGGTGAATCCCGATGATATAATAAGATAAAAAAAAGCATACTACACGTCATAACTTAAATAAGTCTAAACATTTCATTATATTTATCAAACTACCCAATATACCGAAGTCCACAGTCATCCATAATACCTCTATACAAACTGATGTTTAGAAATGTATATGCCGAGACAAGCCCCCAGTAATAGCCAAACCAAGCCAAAATAAGACTAAACCTAACGATATGAGACCAAGAAGGAATGTCTTTCAAAGTAAAAAAAACTCACAACTCCAAAGTCAATGAATGAACCACTTCAAAATCCTAATTACTATGCAGAAAATAAAGATGATGCTCCAACCCTTATGTTGCGTAGGGACAGTATCCGAAAATAGTTAGCAGTTGGAATGCTAGCATGTAACTCAAGGATAAGGAAAAAATAGCATCATCAATCAACAATAAGTTAATATATCATATTCAACCATATTCATGACCTTATCTATACGTATAGGTACGTCACATGCCAAACAAGTAAATAAGCCTTAACACCATTCTCAAAGCACTCAATCATAAGACATAAAGTAGAGGACTCCGACCTTCCATACTTAGATTTAATCAATTCTTATTAGGTATAGGACTTCAACCATATTCACTTATCACTTAGACAACTTTAACCATGTATACACTCATTAGGCAAGGGACTCTAACCAAATACACATATTTATTTAGGCAAGGGACTCTAACCAAATACACATATTTATTTAGGCAAGGAACTCTAACCATATACAAATATTCATTTAGGCAAGGGACTCTAATCACATACCCACACATTAGGCAAGGGACTATAACCTCATGTCATATTATATAGGGGACTCTAACCCAAGCCATTTGATTTGGCGAGGCACTTCAACCTCAAGAGATCTCATTGTGCAAAGGACTTTGACCGCAAGTGATTTCATTAGGCAAAGGGCTTTAACCTCAAGCTCTTTTATTAGGAAATGGACTTTAACCTCAAGCCATTACGACTATCATTAGTCGATATTGGGACTCCAACCCTTTTTCCATATATCATCATCTATTCTATTCACACTTTAACACATTTAGATAATTCAATACTATACATGACCACATGGTCCTCATAGAATCCTTTGTTGCTAAACAATTTTAATAGGCCTATGCCCTAATTTAATTCATCATACAATTCAATTTATGGTCATCAAGGACCTCACAAACTATTAACATTTCTTTATAAATCTTATACCACATTCATACCATACTTTAGTTCAATACACAATTCAAGTTCATTTTCATGTTTAAGGACTTCAACCCCTCATTAACCACCAACCAACAAGGTCATCAATTTCACCATACATGGCTAATAATACCTTAAAAATATCATTTAATAACTATTCATACGTATTGGGCCACTGCCCTAGTTTAAAACATCACCAACATAAGACTAGACAATTCACTTAGATATTTTACACAAACACCTTGTGTGCATGCCTTTACCAAGACCATTTTCATGGTAAAAATTATCAAGATCAAAGTTACTCAAAACTCACGTTTTATACCACATACAACAAGCACCCACATATGCAAATCATCATCAATAACATGTACAAATACAAGTCTAAGCAAAAGTCAACATTATTCATCATTAGGTAACAAAACCCTTTTCATTTTATTTCAAAATCATTATGTGAACTTACTAATACAAGTATAAAATACATGAGTTTAGAGTTATTTATAAATGGGGGGAGTTATATTCCTTAGACAACATGATTCACCCAAGTAGCTTAACTTCCCTTTGCTCCAAGATGGACACCCTTGAACCCTAGTCTCTAATCCTTCACAAATTGCGTTTGAGAGAGAGTTTTGGATCTTTGATCCACTCAAAGTGTGTTTAAGGAGTCCATATGCACTTATATAGTGAGAGTACTTAGGGTTTTAGTTGTAGGAAATAACCATAAGGTCCTCAACTTAAAGTTTAAAATTGACCATCCAGGTGGGTACGACTCCCTTGAGTCAATCATGCCCTAGGGTACGAGTGGTACCCTAACTAGTACCCAAGGATCCTCCTAGGTAAACTACATTAGTTAGGGAAAGACTAAATACCTTGGAGTCATATCCATAGGGTATGAATCATCCCCTAATCATATGATTCAACCGTACCAAAAATAGTCCACTCAAAGTTTAAGTCCAAACTTTATACGACTCAAATGGTATGACTCATACATTAAGGTATGATTGTGAAGGGTATAAATCATACCTAGGATAGTGAGTGTCCCTCACCACACTTCCTAGGGTATGACTCATAACCAAGGGGTACGACTCGTGCCCCTAGTCGTACCCAACTCAGAGACACCAAATAAAGAAGTCCTTCTCAAGGTTCAAAGCCTAGGTATTTCACATCTGTTAATGTTGAGTAATATAAACCTAGACTTATTACCAAGGGTTTCTGAAATACCTTGGTTTTTGACTCTTAGATAAATTTCTGGAAATTTGAGTTCTTGAAAACATATAACTTAGGGTACAAGTTGTATGATAGGATACGGGTTGGGGGTCTTCAATTCATATATAAATAAGCGTGTTCTATGTCACTTTATATCTAAGGTATGAATGAAATCTTAACTAGAAGTATGTTAAGGTATGAGTAGTATGTGGCTAAGCCGTATGATGCCCCTAAGTTATTCTAGAGGATTCTGCTTGGGGTACGAGTTAGAGGGTACTTCTCGTATACTAGGATACGAGTTAAACCTTTGTGGTCGTATGTTGTTCAGTATAGAGGTCTAATGATAGGTATATGGTATAATACAAGGGTACCACTCATACCCTAGGGTACATTTTAGGAGGTATGGTTGTACCCTCCTGCAAGCTAGTTTTCAAATTTTAAGCAAGGGGTATTCTGGACATTTCTCACCCCAAAACCCTTTAAGTACCCACATCTTAAAAAATATTTTGGCCTCTCATAAAACACTATTATAATATTTAAATATTCAAAAACACTCCCTAAACTCCCTCTTGAAGATTGGGGCTTGGGTTCTTCAAAGGTTGTCATCTTGAGGTTTAAGAGTCAAATTTCTTTCGTGAATCTTCTTGAATAAGGCATGTGACTCTTTCCTCATTGTTATTTCACAAATATCATGTGTTTTAAAGTGTGATTATGATTCTTAAATGGTGGTTTTGAAAACCAAATTAAGGGTTTCGTTGCATATGGTTGAGTATTATTTACTCCTTGTTTAACTTATGTTTATACATGGTTTGATCATATATTGCACATGTGGTTACTTGGTAATTGTGGTTTAACAAATAGGTCTTGATTAACCCTAAAATTAATGGTTTTTACTTTGATTTTTTTCTTGATAATAACATGCCTTCAAAGTGTTTGTGAAAAAGTCTAAGAGAATGAAAAAGTCACATGACAATGGTGTATTGAACTAAGGCATTGGCCTCATGAATATGAATGGTTGATAAATGATTTTGTAAAGGCCTTGTTGTCCATTTAATGATCTGAATGGTAACCTTGGTTGTTTAAATTGTTAAATGGATTTGAATCCCTTAAAATTAACTTGATTGTAATCTTTGTTAGACAATAGGTTGAAGTATCTAAACATTAAATTGAACAAGTGTCTTTTTTAGACGATGGGTTTGAGTCCCAAAGTCAAATGAATGGTTGGTTGATTGGTAATGGTAATGGCATATGGTATACTTTCAAGTATTATTGGTATGATAATACCAATGAAATGCCTTAGGTAAGTAATTGGCTTAGTGGTTGTGTATGTGGAATGATTGTTTTAAATTAGGCTTAATAGTGGGATATGTAGTCGGTCCGTGAAATTAGAGTCCAAAGGACTAACACCGGAAGATGCGCTAGCTGATGTAGGTGCCTTATGATCGGATGGTTTGAGTCCCTCGAATAAATATATGAATGGGAGGTTTGAGTCCCCCATAACATATGTAGTGGTTCTTAAGTCACCTTGATTATGAAAGGAGGTTTTGAGTCCCCATACAAGCATATATAGTTTTGGATATTCTCTAATGCATGCGGCTACACGCACTAGGGACATTCAATCTAGGGGAGAGCTGGACCTATATAGCCCGTGGATGCCTTGTTTTATGACGGTACAACCCAAGTTAATGATTTCAAAGTTCATGCTAATATTTTTCCCTATCCTAACATGGTATATATATATATATATATATATCCTACATAGTTTAAACCAAGAAACTTTTGTATCTCTTATTTTGTTGTTAATTTGTCAGGAAATTCTATTATTTTCTTTGAAATATGAGTTTGTAACTCTCTTCCATTTTTTGAAATAATCATTTCAAGAAACTCTATTTCATTTTTGTTTATTTCAGCCTTTTTTGGCTTTAAAAAAATTCCATTATTAACACATATTTTTGAAAAATCTTTAAGATGTATTAGATGTTCTTGGTAATTTTTTGAACATACCAGAATATCGTCTATATAGACAATTAAAAAATTCTTTTAAGAAAATATTTTATTCATTTTTCTTTGAAAAATTTGAGGTGCATTTTTTAATCCAAATGGCATTACAAACCATTCATAATGTCCATATGAATATATATATATATATATATATATATATTGCATTAGTTATGTCCATTGATTAATTGGTTTTGAACTGTTGGTACTATTTTATCCTTATCCTTGAGTTACATGCTAGCGCTTGAGCCGCTAACCATCTTCGATATTGTATCCCTATGAGATGTAGGTGTTGGTCATACAACACCTCCTACTCAGTGATTAGACTCGGGATTAGCATGTGTTGACTTGAAGTGGTGAGCTTCCATACTTCGAAAGGCTTTATTTCTTGTTTTAGTTTCTTATGTTATCATTTTCTTTAGTCTTGGACACTAGTTTTAGCTATGGTCAGAGGGCATGTCCCAAACAAACATTGTTTTACTTTTGGATAAAGGCTTTGTGGAACTTCTATGGGTTGGTATGGGTGGTGTCGACATTGGTATCAACCTTGGTATTAGTATTAGTATTTTGGTTGATATCGTTTGACTGTATTTATTATTGTTCCATCCTATTAATTTGAACTTGGACTTGGTTACTAATTTGGATTGGTTATATTTGTTGGTTTGGCATTGGGTGGCTAGACTTATTCGGGTTTTTCACGGTCATGAACCTATCCCAAAGTCTTTGAGTTTCAAAAACTCTATATTATTATATGTTTGAAATTTATTCGACTTAGGTTATGTTCTTGGTTGGTCAATTTAGTAAACGGGGTGGTCTCCATTCCTTGTTGGGCCTGAGATGCCCATTATGAAAGGGCCCTAGTTTGGGTCATGTCATGTTGGTATCAGATCTTTAGGTTCATGGTCAATTGGGAATCCACAAAGCCGTGTTGAGTAGAGTCTTTTTTAAGGGTATGTAGCATACCACACTCATAAGGGAGAGGCTATAAGACATTTAGGAATGTTCCACTTTCTTGTTGTGTTTTTTTTACCTATAGAGTCTAAGGTCTTGGAATCTTCTAATTTTCATTTACTTGTCTTTTAGATCATGCCTCAAAGATCTGAAGGTAATGGAAACTCCTTTGTCCCAACTGAGGACAATGTTGATGGAACATGCTCTACTCATAGGATCCATACTTAGTCTAGTGGTACAGTTCTTGATTATCCTGGAGTTCTACCGGTTCACTTAATTCCTCCTCAGGACAATATGACGAATGTGGAGTTACGTCAGTCGATTCATATGATTTCTCAGTTGTAGCTTCTCAAGTTAAGCATAGTGCATCTGCTACTCTATCTTCTGAGGCTACAAGGGTTGGCCTATTCATAAGATTAAGTCCTTCGACTTTTACGAGTGTTAAGGTGGAGGAAGATCCCCAGGGTTTCTTAGATGAGATGGAAAAGATTTTTAGAGTTATGCATGCCACGAATATGGAAAGGGTCGAGTTTGTGGCATATTAGCTAAAGGATGTGGCGCACCAATGGTACGAGTAATGGAATCGGGCAAGGGGTGACACGGATGAGTCATCATTGTGGGAGGATTTCACTAATGTATTTTTGGATGGCTTCTTTTATCAGGAGTTGAGGAAAGCGAAAGTAGAGAAGTTTGTTAATCTGAATTAACGAAAGATATTGGTCAAAGAGTATACCTTGAAGTTTCACTAGTTATCTCGGTATGCTATGGAGATGGTGTTTGATATGAGATCTCAGATGAGGAAGTTTGCTTTAAGACTATCTTGTGAGTTGATCCTTGAATGTAAGGTTGCCTTGCTGATTAAGGACATGGATATCTCTAGGCTGGTTGTCTACATGTAGCAAGTGGAGGAAGAGAAAAGGAAGTAGTCTGAGTTTAGTCAGAGGCAAGGAAAGAAATTTAGGCCTTCTGAGAAAAGTGGTAGAGATGGGGGTAAGAGGCCAAAGAAGAAGTGGGGGTGATACAAGATCAAACACACAAAAAGGAAATCAAGAGATCTACAAGACAATAACACTAGAGAATCAAAGGCCCAACTCAGCTTCTCTATGTTTTCAAGACAACAACCACAATATTCAATAAGATAGATAGAGAACACAAGATTACAATGACTATAGTGAATCGAAAGAGACCCACACGGCTTCACTATATCAACATATAAACAATAAGATACAAGATAAATAGTTAGACCAAATGAAGGGACAATCTTAAGAACCCAAGAATTGTGAGACTCTTGGACCCTTAACACTATCCACGACACAAACCTAACTCTAACGTTGACATAAGAGGGACTTTACCTCCTCTAAACACCAACGTATCAAGCCAACGATGCAACACAAGTGATATCCACACTTGGGCAGCCCTAGTTACGGATTGATGGCTTTTCCAAGCCCTACAACTAAGGGGTGTTACACTGCTCATACTAGAGAGAGATTTTGTCTTACATCCATAAACAACTAAGTCCTAAAAACCCTATCTTGTTCTATTTATATTACATTACAAAAGAAGAAAAATGACTACACTACCCTTAATGAGAGGGGTGGTCTGGAGTGCATTTGAGGCAAAGTGAAGTAACCAAATGCCCTCAATAAAGATGGCCCAAAATCGTGAGCTATTAAGTCTCCAAAATCGTGAATCCTCGAGTCTTCAATGCTCTAAGAAATCTTCCACTCATGGCCTTGATGAATGGTAGGCTCAATGGTAGGCTCAAAATGGGTATTCCTCGTATATTCTTATGCACTCGGGGTGAACAAGTCTTGATCCTTTAAGTGATAGTCTCCAATCATGTCTTCAAAAATTAGGGTGGCCATTTGACTTGTATCATCCTCCCCTTCTTGAAAAGGATTCGACCTCGAATTCAAACCTTGCAAAAATGAAGAGAAGATCAACAAGTACCACATCCTCATAATATGAGGGTTAGATTTAGTATAATAAATAACATCAACATGCCAAGAAGGTACATACTTGAGATATAGCCACACATCCTTGCCTTTAATCATGAAGGGCTTAGCAAAAATATTACAAAGGGGTGGTGCCCTAATTAAAACTAAATTCCACATAAAACATATAGAAATATCACTCAAACAAGTGGACCGACCAATAACTATCCGTCCTTCACACCTTAAGAAGTTACCAGGATCAAATGGAACACATAACCAAGGGCTTAGATCTTATCCACTCTCACTTTCCCCTAGGGTGTCATCCTCAAAATTAAGCAAGCCCTCTTTATCACCATTGGAAATGTCATGAACAAAAAGAGGGTTGAGAAAGGTGTTCCGTAAATCAACTTCAAATAAAAGGTTCTCATGCATGCACTTACTACTAGTTTCAAAATCTCCACTAGGAATATGTACAACATAAGAAACACATAAAGAAGAAGTAGATGGTATTTCTAAGCACATATCACCTTTTCTTTCACAATAGTAGTCCTCACATACATACAAACCATCACGGGCAGCCAAAGGACCATAATCAAAATCGTCTTCACAAGGACAATTACAACTCGGGTTTTCTAAACATTCAAGTAAATCAAGATCATCTACGCCCGGTTGATCATTTTGATCATCCTTACTAGTTGTTGTCAATTCACATACCAACGTAGACTCACCTTGTTTTTCACAAAGATCAACTACTGTTTGAATACTCTCGTCACTTGGTAATAGAACCTTAGCCAAGTTGTAAGTGCTAGCACGAGATGGACACAAATCATTCTCACGAAGAGAATCAATTTCATCATCTAAAGAATCATCTAGTGCTTGCATACCTATAATAAGAGCTTGGTCCTTATGTAACCTAACAATATCAAAAGTATCACAAAATGAAGACTCAGGCACTCCTATACTAGGTAAAATCGCAACTATATTCATAGGAGTGTAGGGGATAGCATTTTTACCTTGTAGCTCACATGATTTACGGTCTTCATCTTGACGTGTGTCCGGGCAGCCCACTTGCTCCCTTGGAACTCCCATATGATCCAACCTTTTATTTATCACTTTCCATTAATGGGTAATGGCTTCAAGTTTAGTGAAAATAGCACTTGCAGCCACTGGTTCCATTGTAATTGCACCTAAAAAAAGAAAATAAAAGAACAAGCCTACAAAGCAAAACACAAGTTAGTTTGAAACAACCTTACTATACTCTCACGTACTTGATTGTCTCACACTTAGATTCACAAGTGCTGCAAGTTGGCTTATAGTTCATGATGAGTCAAGAGGTGAGTCTACTCCTTGATCATTCTTTGTTTGAAGACTCAAGGAAATGATGTTCAAACTTGAACCAAGAAGTACTATGATTAATAAAAATGACAAAAGCACAAAAGAAACGTAGACATGAATAATGGATGCAAAGGACTAATTGACAATTTAGTAGGAGTTTACTAGTTTGTTAATTAGATTCTAGGATCAACTAATGAAACCAAGAATCAAAAATTAAAAACTAGGAAAATCCAAATTTGAGCTTAATATTGATGGTGACTAGTAATTAGGGTGATGTGGCAGCATGTAATTGGTCTCGGGCCCACACAACTTTAATCACAAATTTGAAATTTCAATTTTCACACAATTTAGAATGGAAGACAATTGTATTTGAAGGGAAAGTATAAGTCATGAGTCCTTTGTAAGTTTAATCTCAAAAAGATTATCTTGACTTGTACTAGTTTCACCAAACAAGGCTCCTTGATTTAAGGATAGCAGTTGAAAAAGTTGATGGCAAGTCTAGCAAGTAATGGCTCAAGTCTTCTCACAAACACACTTTACAACTTTTATCTTCACTCCTTTTGAATCTTTTTGCACTTTTTGTTGGTTTAAGTTTGAGAAGAAATGAAGAACAATATGAACACAACAACAACCTTTCAATAACACATTAACAACACACCAAAAACGTCCTTTAATCTTCAATAACAAGGCATAACACACAGCCAACTTCAAATCACAACACATGGCCACTTCAAGTTCACAACAATAAGGTCAATATTATAAGCTCAATTTTAGATCTAGAGACCTTTTGTGTTGGTGAGAAATAAACCAACACAAAAAACACACTATACAAACAAAAATCTACTATATCTAGTACAAATCTCGGCCAAGACAACTTCACAAAAACAAGAACTTTCAGCCAAGGACAAAAAAATGGACAGATTTCACCCTTTTTCTAGAATTTTTAGTTTTTTTTTCAATTTTTTTTATTTTCAAGTTTATGAGCCTGAGATTGATCTTGTGGGAACAAGATCAAGCCATTCTTTGATACCAAATGATACGAGAATGACAACAGAAACATAAAACACCTTTAGTTATAGGGCTTGGAATAGCCAGCACACCAAAATGAGGGCAACAAGTGTGGATACCACTTGTGTTGCAATGTTGACTTAATACGTTGGTGCTTAGAGAAGGTAAATTTCCTCTTGTGTCAACGTAAGATTTAGATTAACCTTTGTGTGTAGTATTAAGGTTCCAAGAGTATCACATGTTCTTAGGTTCTTAAGATTATACCAACCAAGGTCTAAATATCTATACATTTTTTTCTTGTTGTTGTTTGTTGAATCTGAGAGGGGTCATCCAAAGGGTCCATGATTTCCTTGACTAATGGACTATTTTGGGCATTTATTTTATATTTTCATTATCATTCTCATATTAAGGGGAGTTCTGGTTCTTTCTCCACAGTTAGTGCTCATTACCCAAAATCATCGAGTAATCATCCATCTTAGAATGATGGTGGGTCCCGGGCACAAAGTGCCCAATCGCAGGATAGTGGGACACAATCGGCTCCTTCCCACCCTCTTTGTAGATTTTTTAGGCTTTTGTACAGTGGGTTTTGTGAGAAAAGAAAGAACGTGTGCTTTTATTGTGGTCACATTGGTCACATACAGCGTGACTGTCCTTTTAGGATGTCTTCTAGGACAAGTAAGGCTCAGGTTGCCTCTTCATCTGCTCCTATACCAAAGGGTGTTGCTTCTATATTTTTTCTTCTTCTGATACTAGCACTGACCGAAATTAGTTATATGCTCTTGTGTCCCGCTAGGATTTTGAGGTATCTCCCGATGTAGCGATAGGTATGTTAAAACTTTTGTCTAGTGATATGTATTGTTTACTTGATCCAGGGTCCACTCTTTCTTATGTGACACTATTTATGGTTGTACATTTTGGATTTGGTCCTAAACTAATTTCTGATCCTTTTTTCTGTATCTACTCTAGTTGGTGACTTAATGATTGCTAAAAGGGTCTATAGAGGGGTGTGGTTTTTGTTAGTGGTAGGAAAACTCTTATGGATTTGATAGAGTTAGATATGGTTGACTTTGATGTTATTTTTAGGATGGATTATTTGCATTCGTATTATGCTTCATTACATTGTCGGACCCATAAGGTCATGTTTAATTTCCCTAATGAGCCAGTCATTGTATGGGAAAGGGCTTCTTTGGTGCCTAAGGGGAGGTCCATCTCATACATTAGAGCCCGAAAAATGATTTCCAAAGGGTGTTTGTATCATTTGGTCCAAGTTAAAGGTTCTAACTTGGAAGTTCCTTTTCTAGATTTGTTACTGTGGCTAATATGTATCTCGATGTTTTCCCTGATGATTTTCCTGGTATCCTTCCTGGAAGGGAAATTGATTTTAGGATTGATCTTATTCTGGACAATCATCCTATTTCTATCCCTCTGTATAGAATGGCTTTGGATCAGTTGAAAGAGCTTAAGGAGCAATTAAAAGATCTCTTAGATAAAGGTTTTATCCATCCTAGTGTATCTCCTTAGGGTGCTCTGGTGTTTTTGGGCACAAGAAAAATGGTTCCCTTCGGATGTGCATTGATTATTGTCAATTGAATAAGGTGACTATAAAGAATAAGTATCCTCTTCTTAGGATCGATGAATTATTTTATTAGCTTCAAGGTGCAAAGTATTTCTCAAAGATTGATCTTAGGTTAATGTATCATTAGCTTAAGATTAGGGAGGTAGATATCCCTAAGACTATTTTTTGAACCTGATATGGTCACTATGAGTTCTTAGTTATGTGTTTTGGGTTGACCAATGCCCCTACGATATTCATGGATTTGATTAATAGGGTCTTACATCAGTTTTTGGATTTGTTTGTCATTTTCTTCATTGATTACATCTCGGTCTACTCTAAAAGTGAGGCAAATCATGTCGATCACCTCTGTTTTATGTTACAGACCTTGAAAAATTAGCGTTTGTATGTCAAGTTCTCCAAGTGTGAGTTTTGGTTGAAGGATACAACTTTTCTTAGTCATGTTATCTCTAGTGAAGAGATCATGGTGGATCCACAAAAGGTTGCGATGGTTAAAGGTAGCCTAGACCTGTGACTCCAATCGATATTTAAAGTTTCTTGGGTTTAGCTGGTTACTATAGGAGATTTGTGGAAATTTATTTTTACTATAGCTGCCCCATTGACTAAGTTAACCCAGAAGAAGGTCAAGTTCTTATGGTCAGATGCGTGTGAAGGTAGTTTTGAAAAGTTGAAGTATTAGTTGACTTCAGCTCTAGTTTTGACCCTGCTCGAGGGTAATGATGACTTTGTAGTGTATTATGATTCTTCTCGTGTTGGGCTAGATTGTGTGTTTATGCAACATAGTAAGGTGGTGGCTTATGCTTCTAGGCAATTAAAAGTTCATCAGAAGAACTACCCAACTCATGACTTGGAGTTGTTAGTTGTGTTATTTGTGCTGAAGATTTGGTGTCACTATCTCTGTGACGTTTATATTGATATCTTTTCTGACCATAACAGCCTGCAGTATGTGTTCACTCAGAAAAATTTAAATCTCAGGCAAAGAAGATGGTTTGAGTTACTGTAGGACTATAATATGAGTCTTCACTACCATACAGGTAAAGCTAAAGTAGTTGTTTATGCTCTTAGTAGGTTATCTATGGGGATTCTAGCTCATGTCGATGAGGATAAGGGAGTTAGTGAAGTACATTCACCGTTTGGCTAGTCTTGGAGTTTGTCTCACAGATTTCAAAGGTGCTGGTGTGTTTGTGCATCAGGTGTCATAGTCATCTCTTATTGTTGAGATAAAGGAAAATTAGATATTGGATCCTAAATTTATGAAGATTAAGAGTAATGTGGGTCAGTAAAAGATTATTGACTTTGCGATTGGCAGTGATGGTATCCTGAGGTACCAAGGTAGGTTATGTATTCACAACATTGATGGATTAAGGAAAAGGATTTTGGCCAAAGCTCATAAATTTCATTATGCTATTCATCCTATCTCTACTAAGATGTACCATGATATTAAGGAGTTCTATTGGTGGAACATTATAAGGCAAGATATGGCTAGCTTTGTGGCTAAGTGCATGATGTGTCAATAAGTGAAAGTTGAGCATATGAGACCTGGTGGTTTGTACCAAGAGATTGAGTTTCCTGAATGGAAGTGGGAAGTGATTAAAATAGATTGCATTATTAGTCTTCCTCGGTCTCAAAATAAATGTGATTCAATTTGGATAATTATGGATAGGATGACTAAGTCTATTCACTTCTTACCAGTGAGGATTAGTTATTCGATAGAGGATTATGCTAAGTTATATCTTGAAGAGATCTTGAAGTTACATGGTTCTCTAGTTTCTATCATTATGGATCATGGTACTCCATTTTTATCATATTTTTAGAAGTTATTTTAGAAAGGTTTGGGGACTAAAATATGCCTTAGTATCATTTTCCACCCGCAATCGGATGGACAAGTAAAGAGGACCATTCAGACATTAGAAGATATGCTTCGTACTTGCGTGATTGACTATGGTGGTAATTTGTTCTGCCATTTTCCTTTGATTGAGTATGCTTATAATAATAGTTATCACTCTAGGAATGGTATGACTCCTTTTGGGGCACTGTATGATAAGAGACATCATTCTCCTATTGGGTGGTATGAAGTTGGTAAGGGTAAGTTATTTGGCCCTGATTTTGTTCACCAGGACTTGGAGAAGGTGAAAGTGATTTGGGATAGATTTAAAGCCACTCAAAGTCACCAAAAGTCATATGTGGATGTAAGGCGTAGAGATTTTGAGTTCAACATTAGTGATTGGGTAATCTTAAAGGTATCTCCCATAAAGAGAATGATGTAGTTTAGTAAAAAGGGTAAGTTAATTCCTCCGTATGTTGGTCCTTACTTGGTTTTGAAGAGGATTGGCAATGTTGCCTATGAATTGGAGGGGCCTCTTAGTTTGAGCTCCATTCGTTCGGTTTTCCATGTCTCTATGTTGAGAAAGTGTGTGGGTGAACATTCTTTGGTTGTTCTTTTAGAAAGGTTAGGTATTTTGAATTTCTTATCTTATGAGGTAGTCCTGGTGGAGATCTTGGATCGTCAAGTTCATCGGTTGCGGACAAAGGATGTCGCTTTAGTGAAGGTTCTTTAGAAGAATCATAAGGTTGAAAAAGATACTTGGGAAGCAGAAGAGGACATGAAGTCCAAGTATCCATTCCTGTTTTCTGCTCCTAGAATTCGTGCGGAAGGTATGTATTCTTCATCATACTTTTGTTTTCAAACTTTGTTAAAGAAATGGTTGATTTCCTTACATCTTTGTTTTTTAACTTAGTTAAAGGTTAGAATTAAGGTATTGATGTGTTAACTTGTGCTTGTGCTTGCCTTACCCGTCATTCAAGGATGAATGATCCAAGTGGATAAGAATTGAAACACCTTGGCTTTGAATCTTAGAAAAAATTCTAGAAATTTGAGTTCTGGACAACATCGACTTAGGGTACAAGTCATAAGATAGGATATGGGTTGGGGGTCTTTAAGTCGTATGTAAATCAGTGTGTTCTATGTCACTTTCTTTCCAAAATACGAATGGAATCCTTACTCAAAGTATGTTAAGGTACGAGTCGTATGTGGTTAAGTCGTATGATGCCCCTAAGTTAGTCTAGAGGATTCTGCTTGGGGTACGGGTAATGGGTACTTCTTGTATGCTAGGATACGATTTAAACCTTGGTGGTCGTATTTTGGTCAGTATAGGGGTCCAAGGTAAGGTCTAGGGTACAAGAAAAGGGTACCACTTATACCCTAGGGTACGATTTAAGGGGGTATGCTCATACCCTCCTGTGAGTTAGTTTTATGATTTTAAGCTGAGGGTATTCTAGATATATCCCACCCTAAAAACCCTTAAGTCCCCATATTTTTAAACGTGTTGTGGCCTCTCATAACACACTATTGGAAGATTAAACTCTCCAAAAACACTATCCAAACTCTCTCTTAAAGATTGGGTCTAGGGTTCTTCAAATGTGGTCATCTTGAGGCTTAAGAGTCAAATATCTTCTGTGAATCTTCTTGAACAAGGCATGAGACTCTTACCTCATTGTTTGTTCACAAATATCATGTGTTTTAAAGTGTGATTATGATTCTTAAATTGTGGTTATGAAAACCAAATTGAGGGTTTTGTTGCATATGGTTGAGTATTATTTACTCTTGGTTTAACTTGTGTTATACATGTTTTGATCATGGATTGCACATGTGGGTGCTTGTTAATTGTGGTTTAACAAATGGGTCATGGGTAACGCTAAAATTGATGGTTTTTACTTTGATCTTGATCTTGCTAATAACATCCCCTCAAAATATTTGTGAAAATGTATAAGAAAATGAAATAGTCACATGAGAATAGTGTATTGAACTAAGGTATTGTCTTCGTGAATATGAATGGTTGATAAATGATTTTGTGAAAGCCTTGTTGGCCATGTAATGGTCAAAATGGTAACCTTGGTGGTTTAAATTGTTAAATGGGTTTGAATACCTAAATATTAACTTTATTTATGTCTTTGTTAGACAATGGGTTCGAGTCCCGAAACTTTAAATTGAACAAGTGCCTTTGTTAGATGATGGGTTCGAGTCTCAATCAAATGAATGGTTGGTTGATTGATAATGGTAATGGCATGTGGTATACTTTCAAGTAGTATTGGTATGACGATACCAAGAAAATGCCCTTGGTAAGTAATTGGCTTAATGGAGGTGTATATGGAATGACAGTTTTAAATTAGGTTTAATAGCGGGATGTGTAGTCAGGCCGTGAAAGTGGAGTCTGAAGGTCTAATGCTAGAAACCACACTAACCGGTGTGGGTGTCTTATGACTGGGTGGTTTGAGTCCCCCGAATAAATATATGAATGGGAGTTTCAAGTCTCCCATAACATATGTAATGGTGCTTAAGTCACCATTATTATGTTGGGAGGTTAGAGACACCCATACAGGTATATACAATTATGGATATTCTTTGGTTCATGTGGCTACACGCACTAGGCCCTTCCAGCTAGGGGAGAGCTAGGCCCATATAGCCCGTAGGTGCCTTGTTCAATAATGGCCATGCTACACACCCTAGGTTTATGATTTCAAAGTTCATGCTAATCTTGATCCCTATTCCGGAATCGTATGTATATATATATGTGTGTGTGTATTCAATTGGTTATGTGCATTGATTGATTAGTTTTGAACTATTTTCACTATTTTATCCTTATCATTGAGTTACATGATAGCGCTCCAACCGCTAACCATCTTTGATGTTGTATCCCCATGCGATACAGGTGTTGGTTATACTACACCTCCTACTCAGTGATTGGACTCAGGATTAGCTTGTGTTGACTTGAAGTGGTGAGCTTTCATACTTCGAAAGGCTCCATTTCTTGTTTTAGATTCTTATATTTTCATTTTGTTTAGTCTTGGACACCTATTTTGGCTATGGCCCGGGGCATGTCCCGACCGGACATTGTTTACTTTTGGATAGAGGCTTTGTGGAACTACTATGGGTTATTATTGGAGGTGTCGACATTGTGTTAGCCTTGGCATTGGTATTGGTATTATGGTCGATACCATTTAACTGTATTTATGATTGTTTCAACTTATTATGTTATGGACATGGACTTGGTTACTAATTTGGGTTGGTTGTGGTTGTTTATTTAGCATTGGATGGCTAGACTTGTTTGAGTTGGTCACGGTCATGAACTTATCCCAAAGTATTTAATTTTCAAATACTCTATCTTGTTATATTTTTGAAATTCATCCGACGCAAGTTATGTGCATGGTTGATCGATTTGGGAAATGGGGTGGTCTCCGGTCCTTGTTGGGCCTGAGATGCCCATTACAATAAGGCCCAAGTTTGGTTCGTGTCAGTTTTACTCAAAAAAAAAGGTATTAATTATTATGAAACCTTCTCTCCTATGTCAAAGAAGGATTCATTAAGAATAGTCATAGAACTAGTAGCTCATTTTGATTTATAGTTATATCAAATGGATGTGAAAGTGGTCTTTTTGAATGGAGATCTTAAAGTGGTGGTATACATTTGTCAGCATGAAGGATTTAGTGATAAGGATGAAAGTTACCTTGTTTGCATGCTGAATAAATATATTTAAGGACTAAAACAGGCTTTCCGTAAATGGTATATAAAATTTCATAGTATTATTTATTCATTCAAATTTATGGAGAACATCATTGATCAATGTATATAACTTAAGATAAGTGGGAGTAAATATATTTTCCTAGTCCTATATGTGGATGACATTTTACTTGCTAGTAATGATTTGGGATAACTCATATGCCATTAGCATAGAGATTCACACAAATAAATCTCAACGATTGCTTGGACTATCTCAAAGAGCCTACATTAAAAGAATATTGGAAATGATACCGAATGAAAAACTGTTCACCTATACCAGCACCTATTATTAAAGGTGAAAATTCTCATTGAATCAATGCCCGCAAAATGCATTAGAATAAGAGCAGATGAAAAACATTCCATATGTTTCACTTGTTGGGAGCCTTATGTGTGCACAGGTCTGCACTAGACCTGATATTATCTTTATAGTAGGAATGTCTGACAGATATCAAAATAACCCAAATCTTGATCATTGAAAACCTGGTAAAAGGGTTTTGAGATATTTACAAGGAACCAAGGATCTTAAGTCAACATATAGATATTCTGACTCATTGGAAGTCATTGGGTATTCAGAATCCAATTTAGATGGATGCAAAGACAGTGGTAAATCTACTTCTGGATACATTTTCCTTCTTGTTGGAGGTGTTGTGTCTTGGAGATGTTCTAAGCAAATCATTGTTGCAACAACCACAACAGAAGCTGGATTTATAGCATGCTATGAAGCTATATCACAGGCATTATGGTTGAAAAACTTTACGTCAGGGCTTAAAGTTGTCGATTCTATTGCAAGACCATTGAGATTGTTTTGTGATAATTTAGTTGCAATATTCTTTTTGAAGAATAAAAAGAGTGGCAGTCAAAGTAAGCACATTGACATAAAGTATTTGATAGTTAGAGATCATGTCAAGAAGCAAGATGTGAGTTTTGAACATGTTAGTAATACTATGATGATTATTGATCCTCTGACTAAAGGTTCACCAACTAATGTTTTCAAGGATCATGTGACCCATACGGAACTTAGTAACTCATTGTAATCTTGTTATATTCTCTAACAATTTATCTAGACATTATCATTTTGTTATACATGAACGTGTACATTTTGATTTTCATGTATTATAAAGTGATCATTTGATTCAATAAATTTAGACTGTGAAGGACTTATATTAAGCTCATTTATAAAGTTTTTGGACACTTTATTTAAAAAATATTGTACATTGTAATACATGATAAGAAGTGTTTGATTAAGAGCACGACGGCCATGATTTTTGTATTAATATATTCTTTATAAAAGTGCTTTTTTGAAACACCCTAGGTTTTGGCCATTGGAAATTTGCTGAGCTTTAAGCTCACTGTCCTTGTAACGACTCATCATATAAGTCATCTGATATGGGTATGGGTCAGGTGACCTAACTCGTAAGGTGTCCAGTGATGGTGGTTGGGTTTCTGTTGTGGTTATGATTTGATGGTACAGGTCATTAGGTTTGGTGATAGGTTGTTAAGATGAACCTTCATTAAATCATAAACTTAGTAACTTGACTTGTCTCTAACTACGAGTGGCTCACTAATATCTGTGAGGATATGTTACGAGTCATTGTGAAAAGTCGAATATTATATACAAGTTGAATAGTCTAGACATGAGTAGGGATCAGGGAGTCGTATGATGGATAGTGCATGGATGTCCAACTCACTATATTGGTGATGACTCAATGGTATGAGTCATATGTTGTGGTCACGAGTCACGGGGTCGACTCATAATCACCTGTGATATTTTTATAGTTTTAAGTTGGGGGCATTCTAGACATTTTTCCTTTTTAACTCCCTTTGATACCACAACATAAAACACCTTTGGGGATTTCATTAACCTATGATTCCCAATCAAACACTCTTAAAAATCTCTCAATACTCTCTATCAAGCAAAAGGCTGGGGTTTCTTCAAGACAATCAATTAAGGGATTTCAAGAGTGATTCCTTCCATCTTCCTTGGTGTCTAAGGCATGTTACTCCTCCCTCATTATTATTTTACAAAGAGCATATGTTTAATATTTGGTTTTCATACTATTGTTATGGTTTTGACATAATGGTTGGGGCTTTGAATGTTCATGGTTGAATAATGTTTCTCACAGATTAATTATGGATTTTCTTTATTTTAATATGATTTTGAACATTGTGGGATGCATGGTGATGGTAATTAAATTTTAGGGTATTATGAATTCCCCCAATTACTTGGTTATGGTTTTGAAACTTATGTGCCCCCAACCTGTTTGTTAAAATGCCAATGAGAATGATTTTGTGACATAGTTTGACTACTCTTGAAATTTTTACATTGGATAAATGGTAATGAAAACCTGAATTGGTCTGGTTGATTTTAAGTGGTATGGAAAGGCCTTGGTGGCCATGGTTTTGGTTTAATTAGAAACTTTGGAGTTAACTTGGTTTAATGGTTTTGGTATGGCATGAAAGGATAGACTTGAAGGCTCTAGTTTTGGTATGACGATACCAATGGTTAATGCCTAGCAAAATACCTCTTGGTAAATAGTTGTAATGTGTAAATGGCATTAATATGGGCTTAATGAGCGGTGTAGCAAATCCGTGGAAGGTGGAGGTCCCAGGAGGACCAATACTGGAAACTTATATTTTCCGATATGAGGTTTGATCATGATGACCATGTGCATGATATCACACTTTATATTTTGGGAGATATACTATTCATCTCACACTCTTTCTTCTATCGTGCGGCTAACACGCACTGGGCCCTTTCAACAGAGAGAGCTGAACCCATATAGCCCGTGGGTGATTTTAGGACGACAAAGCTACACAATCCAGGTAAAGGTTTTAAATGCATGCTAAACCCGGTTCTCTATTCCGGCATGATATATATATGTGTGTGTGTGATTGTATATGGTTAATTAATTTGGTATTTAATTATTGGCATTATTTTATATTGTCCCTGAGTACATGCTAACGTTCACTCTGCTAACCATCTTCAGGTGTTGTATCCTCAAGCGATGTAGGAATTAGACATACTACCATTCCTTCTACTCAGTAACTTGGATTTGAGGACAGCTTTGAGTCAGAGTAAAGTGGTTAAATTTCATACTTTGGAAGACTCTATTTCATACATGGACTTCTTTATATTCTTATTATCTCTTAGATTTTGGTTTTGTCTATGATCAAGGGCATGTCCCAACCGGATCTTATTTGATTCTGGTTAGAGACTTTCTATGGCTACTACGTCCATGGGAGGTGTTTGTATTAGTGTCAGCCTTGGTATTACTATTGGCATTGGGGTTATAACCGGTTGATATTTGGTTGAGGTTGTTGGATCACGATTATAGTGTTTATTTAATGTCATTTAATTATTATTATTCTATCTTGTTATATGTTCAAAATCAATCCAACATGGGGTGTAGAGTGGTCAACGATAAGGTATTGGAGGTAGTCTTTGGTCCTGATTAGACTTAAGATACCTAACCCGACTAGGCCCTAGTTTGGGTCATGTTAGATTGGTATTAGAGACCTAGGTTCATGGTCAATTAGGTGTCCGACAAAGCCGTGTCAAGTAGAGCCTCTTTTAAGGATGTGTAGCATGCCATACTCATAAGGGAGAGGCTACGAGGACTTTAGAAATGTTTCTCTTTCCTGTGTTCTATTTTCAAGATGTAGAGTCTAAGGTCCTGAAATTTTCTCTAATACCTATTTATTTGCTTTTCAGATCATGTCTCCTAGACGATCTGAAGTTCACAAAAAATCTTTTTTCCCACCCAAGGACAATATTGATAGGACCCATCCTACTTACGAGGTCCAGACCCAATCTAGGGGTCCAATTCCTTATTTCCCTCCTGGAGTTCCACCAGTCCCCTCAAGTCTTTCTCGAGCCCCTCTGGTTAATGTGATGAATGATGAGTTTCGTCAGTCTATCTATATATTGGCACAGTTGGCAGCTTCTCAGGCTAAAAAAGGTGCTTCAGTACTCTATCTTCTGAGGCCACAAGGGTTGGCTAGTTTGTGAGGTTGAATTCTTCAACCTTTATTGGTGTTAAGGTAAAGAAGGATATCAAGGCTTTATGGATGGGATGGAAAAGATCTTTCGTGTTATGCATTCCACAAATGTGAAGGCCGTGGAGTTTTTCGCCTAGCAGCTGAAAGATGTGGCATACTAGTGGTACGAGGAATAGGATCAGTCAAGGGGTGACGATGTTGAATCTCCCTATGGGAGGATTTTTCTAATGCTTTCTTGGACCGCTTCTTTTCTCAAGAGTTAAGAAAAACAAAGATAGAAGAGTATGTTAATCTAAAGCAAGGTAATATGTCAATCAAGGAGTATGACTTGAAGTTTCACCAGTTATCTCGGTATGCTCCAGAGTTGGTTTCTAACATAACGGATAGAATGAGAAATTTTGCTTCTGAGTTATCTCAAGTCTTGATCTTAGAAAGTAAGGTTGCCTTGTTGAATAAGGACATGGATATCTCCAGGTTGGTTATGTACATACAGCAGGTAGAGGAAGAGAAGAAAAAGTAGGTTGAGATAGTAAAGAATAAAAGCAAAAATTTTAGATTTTTTTAGCAGGGTTGTGGCCAACAGCAGAGTGGTAGGGATGACAAGAAGTGTCCCAAGAAAAATTAGGGCAATTCTGGGTATTAATCGATGGCTAGTGCTCCCTACCCAAAGCTGTTAGGTGATAGATGTTTCCAAGAAGGCAACAAATTTAGTGCACAGAGTGACCAATCTCAGGCTAGTGGGTCATAGTCGGCTCTATCAAATCCTTCCTATAGATTTTATGGATGATTGCATTGGGGTTACTATGATGAAAGAAAGGACAAGTGCTTCAACTGTGGTCATCCAGGGCACATGGTTAGATGTTGTCCAGTGTCAAAGGTTGCTTTGGAGGCAAATAAGGTTCCTATTTTCTCTTTTTCAGGTTTTATACCAAAAGGTACACCATCTGGCTCCGACACTGGTAGGAATTAACTCTATGCTCTCACTACCCACCAAGAGTCTTAGGCATTGCTTAATATCGTGACTGGTATGTTGAAACTCTTTTCCCATTATATGTACTATTTACTTGATCCGGGGTCCACTCTCTCGTATGTTCCCCCATTTGTGTCTATGTATTTTGGTTTCAAACTCGAGTGTGTTTTGGACCTTTTTTTATTTCTACCCTGGAGGTAACTCTGTGGTGTCTAGAAGAGTCTATAGGGGTTATGTGGTATCTTTGGGTGGTCGGGAGACTCTGGTGGATCTGTTTGAATTAGACGTAGCTGATTTCGATGTCATATTGAGGATGGATTGGTTACACTCGTGCTATGCTTCTCTAGACAATCAAACCCATAATATTGTCCTTAAATTCCCTAATGAGCCAGTTACTGAGTGAGAGAGTGGTTTCCTAGCTCCTAAGGGGAATTTCATATCATATCTTAGAGCTCGGAGATTAATCTCCAAGGGGTGTCTCTATCAACTGGTTTGGGTTAAAGATTCTAACTCGGAGGGTCCTTCTTTCCATTTCGTCCGGTGGTGAAAAAATTTCCTGATGTCTTCCCTAATGACCTTCCTCATGTCCCTCCTGATAGAAAGATTGATTTTGGGATTGATCTTGTTTCGGACACTAATCCAATTTCTATTCCTCTATATAGAATGGCTTTGCTAAGTTAAAGGAGCTTAAGAAGCAATTAAAGGATCTTTTAGACAAGGGTTTCATCTATCCTAGTGTGTCCCCATGGGCTGCACCTGTTTTGTTTGTGTGAAACAAGAATGTTTCCTTTTGGATGTGTATTGATTATCGGTAGTTGAATAAGGTGACGGTGAATAATAAGTACCCTCTTCCAAGGATAGATAATTTGTTTGATTAGTTGAAAGGTGCTAATTTTTTCTCCAAGATTGATCTTCGGTCCAAGTATCATCAGTTAAATATTATGGAGGTGGATATCCCTAAGACTGCCTTCTATAGTTGGTATGGGTATTTTGAGTTTCTGATTATGTCTTTTGGGTTGACTAATGCCCCAGCGGCATTCATGGATTTGATGAATAGAGTCTTCCAGAAGTTTTAGGATTTGTTCGTCATTGTGTTTATAGACGATATTTTGGTGTACGTAAAGAGAGGTGGATTATGTTGATCACCTCCATATTGTATTTCAGACCCTGAAGGAGCAGTAGTTGTATGCCAAATTTTCGACATGTGAATTTTGGTTGAACGTTGTCATCCTTTGGATCATGTTATTTCTAGTGAAGGGATCATGGTGGATATACAGAAAGTTGTAGTGATTAAGAGGTGTCCTAGACCTATAACTGCAACCGATATTCAGAGCTTCTTGGGTTTAGCTAGTTAATATGAAAGGTTTATAGAAAAAGAGGAGCGGGATTTGGTGAAGGTTATTCATCGTTTTGTTAACCTTGGAGCTATCCTTTTGGACTCTGAGAATGGTGGTGTATTTGTACAGGAGGTGGCGCAGTCATCTCTTGGTGCTAAAATCAAAGAGAAGAATGTTAGATCCTATCTTGATGAGGATCAAGGGTGATGTGGGTGGGCAGAAGGTGATGGCCTTCAAGATTAGTAGTGATGGTACCTTGTGGTACCAATAGAGGTTATGTTTACCCGATATAGATGGTTTACAAGAGAGGATCTTATTTGAGGCACCTGAATCACGCTTTGCTATTCATCCTGGTTTGACAAAAATGTATCATGACTGTAAGAAAGAGTATTGGTGGAACAATATAAAGGGGAATGTGGCTAGTTTTATGGATAAGTGCATGGTGTGCCAACAAGTGAAAGTTGAACACATAAGGCTCGGATAATTGTATTAAGAAATCTAGCTGCCTGGAGGGAAATGGGAAGTGATAAACATGTATTTTATTATCGATCTTTCTCAGTCTCGGAATCATCTTGATTCGGTTTTGGTCATCATGGATAGAATGACAAAGTTTTCTCACTTTTTGCCAGTGAGGGATAATTCTTTGGTAGAGGATTATGCACGGTTGTACCTCTAAGAGATTGTGAAGTTTCATGGGGTGCCTGTTTCTATCATTTTGGATTATGGTACGCAATTTTCATCTCACTTTTAGTGGATGTTTTAGAAAGGTTTGGGGAGCAAGGTGAGTCTTAGTACTTCTTTTCACCCGTGGTCGGATGGGAAATCAGAAAAAACTATTCAGATATTGGAGGATATATTTTGATCTTGCATGATTGACTATGGTGGTAGTTGGGTTGAGCATTTGCCTCTTATAAAGTTTTCCTATAATAACAACTACTACTCTAGCATTTGAATGGCTCTGCTTGAGGTGTTGTATGGTAGGAGGTGTAGATCTTCTATTGGGTAGTTTGAGGTTCGTAAGGTGGAGATGTTTGCTCGGATTTGGTTTACCAAGCCATTCAGAAGGTGAAAGTGGTTAGGGATAGACTTAAGGTTGCTCAAAGTCGCCAAAAGTCCTATGGGGATGTGAGGCGAAGGAAGTTGGAGCTTGAGGTTAGGGATAGGATATTCTTGAAGGTGTCTCCCATGAAGGGAGTGATGCAGTTTGGGAAGAAGGGAAAGCTTAATCCCCGATATATTAGTCCATACTTGATTTTGAGAAGGGTTGGTATATTTGTGTATGAGTTGGAGTTGTTTTCTATTTTGAGCTTCATTCACCTGGTATTCCATGTTTCTATGTTTAGGAAGTGTATGGGTGATCCGTTGTAAATTCTGCCTATCAAAGATATTGTATTTTGGATTCCCTATCTTATGAGGAGATCCCAGTTGAGATCTTAGATCGGCAAGTTCGTCGGTTGCAGACCAAGGACGTGGCCTCGGTAAAGGTTCTGTAGAGAAACCACAAGGTCGAAGAGGCTACTTGGGAAGCTAAAGAGGACATGAAGTCAAAATATCCATTCCTATTTTCCGCTCTGGAAATTTGTGCATAAGGTATGTGTTGTTCTTAACATCTTTTTATCTTAGTTAAAGGAAAGATTGATTTTCTCGGCATCTTTGTTTTCTAACTTAGTTAAAGATAAGAGTAGAGGCATGTGGAGTCTAAATCATGCTTATACTGCCTTGTCCCATCATTCGAGGATGAATGATCCAAGTGGAGGAGAATTAAAACACCCTGGGTTTTAACCCTTGGAAATTTCCTGAGATTTGAGATCATTGTACTTGTAACAACTTATCATACGAGTCGCATGATGTGGGTATAGGTCAGGTGACCTAACTCCTAAGGTGTCCAGTGATGGTGGTCAGGTTTTTGTTATGGTTACGGTTTGGTGGTACGGGTAGTTATGTATGGTGACGGGTTGTTAAGATGATCCTTCATTTAATCAGAAACTTAGTAACTTGACTTGGCTCTGAGTATGAGTGGGCCACTAAGATCCATGAGGATAGATCATGAGTCATTGTAGGAAGTCGTATGTTATCCAGTTTTAAACCCTTTGGATTCTGTCTTGGGTACGGCTGGACCATATGAGTCGTATGGTCTGGTAACGAGTTGCGGTAAAGAGGTCATATAGTAGACAGTGCATATATGTCCAACTCACTGTATTGGTGATGACTCAATGGTATGAGACGTATGTTGTGGTCATGAGTCATGGGGTCGACTCATAACCACTTGTGGTATTTTTCAGTTTTAAGTTGGGGGCATTCTGGATATTTCCCCTTTTTAACTCCCTTTGATACCACGACATAAAATACTTTTGGGGTCTTCATTAACCTATTATTCCCAATCAAACACTCTTAAATATCTCTCAAAACTCTCTATTCAAGCAATAGGCTAGGGTTTCTTCAAGACAATCAATTAGGGGCTTTCAAGAGTGATTCTCTCCTTCTTTCTAGGTGTCTAAGGCATGGTACTCCTCCCCCATTGTTATTTTACAAAGTGCATGTGTTTAATGTTTGATTTTCATACTATTGTTATGGTTTTGACATAATGGTTGGAGGTTTTGGATGTTCATGGTTGAATAATGTTTCTCACGGATTAATTATGATTTTTCTTTGTTTTAATATGATTTTGAACATTGTGGGATACATGGTCATGGTAATTGGATTTCAGGGTATTATGGTGTCACACCCCAATACTAGATGAGGCGGACAACAACTATAGAAACATATACTATAAAAATAATTTAAATGAGAAAATGAATCACTATACAAATGGAATTACTGATAAGAAGTTGTATATACAATACCAACCAGCTAACCAAACAGATACCGATGACGTGTGAATCTATGAATACATATGACGGCTTTACAATGTCTACGAAGTCTCTAATAGAATCCATGACTACAAAACCATCAAAATATATATACTAAAGACTCGGCAAGGCCCCGAATCAACTAAGAGCTCACAAACTGCCACTAATTATCCTGTGCTTCTATTGGGGAGATCTACTAGCTAAGAACCTGTGCCTGCAACATGGAACATTGGTCCCCCATGAGGAACAATAGTACAAAGTAATGTAATAAATATGTAAGGCACGATATAACCATAAATGAAATAAGAAATCAATGAAATCAAGGATCAATAGATAAATACATAGATAAGGAAGAACGGCCACCATTACTTACAACTATGGAAGCCTGTATGTTACATGTTTTTCTTTACTTTAATTTTCTTTGCTTTATAAGTTTGTAAGCCATGTGATATATGTAACCAGCTGATCAGTGTCAAAAGAGGATGACCCATGCTAGGCATTATACCCCTAGGATACGTTCCTCTTCAATACATAAATCGGGATAGACCCTTGCTAGGCTTTCCTTTCACCATTGGGATACCACCCGATAATAGGATCAACCCATGCTAGGTATTTCTTCCACCCCTGGGATACCACCCATAAGTCGGTATTGGCCCATTTTAGGCTTTTTCCCCTGATCTACCACCCAAATATAAGTATATTTACTTTACAAAACTTCTTTAATCTTTGAGATTGTTATTTTAGTGGTTATAGTGTTAGCTTTGGGACAACCAACCATAGTAGGAGACAATTTATTATGGACTTGAGGTAGTAAAAATGACATGGAAATCAACTTTAACACCAATGTAACACCAATGTCAACATATCTTCCCAGATTAGACACATAACCATTAGGAAATCTCAACTCTTGCAACCATTTATAGAGAAATTCTTTAGCCTTATCATCTAGCATATAACAAGCCTTTGGATACTTTTTGGTACTTTCATTTTGATGTAACTATGGATGATGGCAAAAGAGTTTTAAGTCTTCTCTAGATTTTGCATTGTCCTTTGTTTTTCCCTTGACATTCATCACAGTGTTGAAGCTATTATCAAAAAAAAAAATTCAATATGCATCAGAGCAAGTTTATGCCTAATAGGATTTGTTGGCCAATAAGACAAGTCCCAAAAAATATTTCTTTTCTTCCAACCACATGCATTATTCTTTGAAATTTTGGCATTTATCGCATCTGAATCAAGTTCTATCACTTTCATGAGTCCCAAGTCTTCAATCTCCCTAAGTATTTGTACACCCGATTTTTCAGTAAATGCGATCTTCTATACAATTTGACCTCTCTAGAATCACTTTTTATTTCTTCGCCACGGATGATTTGGTGGTAAGAACTTTCTGTGATTATCAAACCATGAGATCTTTCTACCATTAGGTAGTGAAAAAACATCAGAATCTTTCATGCAATAAGGACAAGCTAATTTTCCTACTGTACTCCAACCCGATAACATTAAATATGTAGGAAAATCACCTATTGTCCATATCAATGCAACTTTCATTTGAAAATTATTCTTACTTGAAACATCATATGTTTGAATTCCCTCCTCGTATAATTCGTTTAACTCTTGAATGAGAGGTCGCAAAAAGACATCGATTTTCTGTTTTGGATTTTTTGGACCAGGTATAATCACAGACAAAAATATGTATTCATCATTCATGCACATCCAAGGTGGCAAATTATATGGTGTAACTATCACAGGCCATGAAGAGTATTGTTGGCCAAATTGACCAAAAGGTTGAAAACCATCAGTTGACAAACCCAATCTAACATTTCTCACTTCAGATGCAAAAGAAGGGTATGCCTGATCAAACTGTTTCCAAGAAGGAGAGTCAGAGGGATGACGCATCACACCATCCCTTTCATGCTCAGAATGTCATCTCATATGTTTTGCTGTAGCATCGGATGCATACAATCTTTGTAAACGCGGAGCTAAAGGAAAATAATACATCTTCTTATAAGAAATATTAGTTTTCTTCTTGGAGCGTTGATGTTTTGATCTCTTAAATCGAGGGTGAGAACAAAACTTGCAATGGACAAGTTCACTATCGTCCCGCCAATAAAGCATACAACCATTTTTGCAACAGTCAATCTTTTCAACCGGCAAGCCCAATGTGGCATCAATTCTGATATAAATTCACACAACTCATCATACAATCTTTCAAAAAAATGATGGTCTGCCTTTAGATCCAATAGACGAGCAACGACAGACAATTATGTGTGTCCATGTGGATTTTCTGGCCAAATTTCTTGTTTCGATGCTTTGAGAAAATTATAAATATTTTGTGTTATGGGATTTGGATCCTCTTCTATGTTACCATCAAAAGAAGGCCCATCAACATCAAAAACCATAGCTCAAAATTTATTATGAGACTGACAATTCACGGTTTCACCTGAAGCTGAAGCTTCTTCTTGATTATTATCACACACACTTGGACCTGGAATATAACTTTCTCCATGATGATGCCAATGATAATAATTTGGTACAAAGCCATTATTTTCAAGATGTGTCATAACTGTAAACTCATCCAAAATATTTCTATTTCGACACTTACGATGATTATAAGGACATCTTAATTTTTCACCGTCCATACATTTTGGATGAATTTTAGCAAATTCAACAAAGCTCTCAACCCCATCAATAAACCTAGGATTCATAAATCCATTTTTCAACAATCTATCATACATCCACTCACGGTCAGAATTATTCATATCGTGCACTCTGAAATTGAATAAATATGTTAAACTTACGTGTTGACAAGTAATCTTCATATAACAGTAGAATATATATAAACAGGAGACTATACCAAAAAAACGAGAATTTATAGAAAGTTGTAATTCTATGCAAAAGACACCCATGCTCTACTTAAATAGAAACATCACAGATGAACCAAAAAGACAATAAATAAGAGACTATTCCTCAGATATACAAAATTCAGCTCTTGTACTTCAAAAGCTCTCATAGTTCTTTCACGTGCAGTCATTAATGATTGATCAATGCATTGATAGAATTGAAGATGGTAGAAAGGCATTAGAAAGCTATTAACATAAAGACAAATAGCGAGCACATTTGTTGCCAAAACATGCATTATTGTAGTCCGTTTGTATTTACCTTGGTGTCAACTAATTAATGACAAACGCAACCAACTTAAATTTAGGTATAGTCAATCATGTAAAACACCACTAGCTAGCAGTATCTAGACATTTTACTCTTAAGTTAATCTTGTTTTAGGTTTGAGAGATATATTCGTTCTCAAAAACAAACAAAATGTTTTAATCGGATCAAGTTGAAAGAGAATCATTTAGTTGAATTCTAATTTTAGACAGTCCAAGCCGTTTCTCTTGCTCTATTCCAAATGCCATCACTAAAACTAAGTACATGTGTTTGAGCTATATAAGCTGATCAACTTAAACACATATCCAAGTATTGTTTTCAACATACGGATTTCTGAACCACACAACCATAAGCTTCAATTCATAAACACTCGACAGCAAGTCCTAATGCTTTTAGAACACGCGATAAGAAACTACACAATTATGAGTCAAATTGCAATCTTACTAGAACACAAAAAGACGCATATAGAAAATATGCATTCAACAAAATTACAGTCATATATTATCAAAATTTTCAACGAATCAATGACAAACGCGAAAAAACTTAAACTCTTGTAATAGTCATTCATGTGAAATAGTACTAACAGTAACTACACTCGACTCTTCAAGTTAATCTATTTCGGTATTTTGAGTTATATTGATTTTCGTCAAAAACAAACGATTACGTGTTAATAGGAAACAAACATTTTGATTGAAGAATTTTGAAACGTGTACGAACCAGAAGGGATCATCAGTCCCATTACACCTTCAAAAGAGGCCCATAGAAATATGCATTCGATGATATTACAGACAGGTACCTTCAAAAGAAGCGCATAGAAAATACGCATTCGACAATATTACAGGCAAATGTTATCAAAATTTTCCATGAATCAATGACAAACGTGCTTCTCAAAAATTCTGACCTTTATAACCTCAAAACTGACCTTAAATACCATATGAAATACGTGACAAAAATTCTGACCTTAAACTGACCTTAAATATCATGTTAAATATCATGTGAAATACATGTCAAAACTGACCTTAAACTGACCTTAATCTCAAAATGTGACAGAAATTCTGACCTTTATCATCTCAAAACTTAAACTTTTCTTTCAATAAATTTCTTTCAACAAATTATCATGTGAAATACTACTAACAGTAACTTCAAAGACCTAAGTTCTAACAAATTTCTTTCAAATTATCAAAAGGAACTTTTCTGCAATTTGTTATCTAGTGACTTAATTAATAGACTAAAGAGATACCAGACCCCAAGGAAAGACAAAAATTCAGATTCAAACAAAATAAAAATGAGGCAGAACGCTCACCTGTTCGATGAAGACAACAAAATCTGACCTAGCTTTAGCAAGTTTTCTGTTCGATGAAGCCAAATCTTGAACACCCACCTTCTAACAATTTTCTATTCGAAGAAGCCAAAATCTTGAACACCCAAAGGTTCTATGAAGTTTTCTGTTCGATGAAGCCAAATGTTGTGCACAAGGAGAGTAAAGTGAAGGGTATTCTTTATATTTTGAGGGAAAACAAAAAAATGCCAAATTTTTTTAGGGAAAATGAAAAGATGTAAAAAAGTTTAGAGGGAAAATGAAAGGGTATGCAAATTTCTACCTTTGTTACGGAACAAAATCAGTCACAAATATTTTAAAATTAATTAAATTTTTAGAAATTTTATTGTGACGGAATAAATTTGTCACAATTTTTTATTATATTAGTTATTTCTAAAAAAAATGTGATGGACTACTCAATCTGTCAAAAATTTAATAACGGATTTGTGACAGAACTTTTTTTTTATCAATTTTAACTTGTGACAAAAATATGTCCGTCACAAAATTTATATTAAAAATCTGTCACAAATTTATCACAAATCTTTTACTCTTTGAATTTTTATGTGAAAATAAAATATTTTAAAATTATTATATTTATGCAATAATGATCCATCACAAATTCATCAAAAATCTGTCACAATTTGTAACTGAAGTGTTCCATCACAAATTTTTCCGTCACAATTTAACCATTTTCTTGTAGTGAATTTTAGTATGACGATACCAATGATTAATGCCTAATAAAAGACTTCTTGATAAATGGTTGAAATGTGTAAATGATTTTAATATGGGCTTAAAGGGGGGTGTAGCAGAGCCGTGAAAGGTGGAGATCCCAGGGGGACCAATACTGAAAACTCATGTTTGTTGATGTAAGGTTTGGTCATGGTGATCGTGTGCATGATGTCACACTTTACATTTTGGGAGATATACTAGTCATCTCATATTTTTTTCTCCGGTCATGTGGCTAACATGCATAGGGGCCCTTTCAGCAAGGGGCAGAACCAATATAGCCTGCGGGTGGTTTTAGGACGGCAAAGCTACACTGCTCAGGTAAAGATTTTAAATACATGCTAAACCCCGATTTTCCATCCATGCATGATATGTGTGTGTGTGTGATTGCATATGGTTAATTGATTTGGTTTTGAATTACTGGTATTACTTTATCTTATTTCTGAGTACATGCTAGTGTTCACTCCGCTAACCATCTTTGGGTATTGTATCCCCACGCAATACAGAAACTGTCCATACTATCATTCCTCCTGCTCAGTGACTTGAATTCGAGGACAACTTTAAGTCAAACTGAAGTGGTGAGCTTCTATACTCTAGAAGACTCCATTTCATGCTCTGGACTTCTTTTCGTTATTATTATCTCTTAAACTTTGGTATTGGCTATGGCCGGGGGCATGTCCAGATTAGATATTATTTGATTCTAGTTGGAGGATTTGTCAGACTACTATGGGCATGGGCGGTGCTGATATTGGTGTCATCCTTGGTATTGATATTGGCATTGGGGTTGACACGGGCAGGATATTTGGTTGAGGTTGTTGGATTATATTATAGACTTTATTTATTGTCCTTGGATTACTGTTTTTTTATCTTATTATATATTCGAAATTCATCTGACATAGGGTGTAGAGTGGTCAACAATGGGGTATTGGAGATGGTCTCCAGTCCTGGTTGGACTTGAGACACCCGACACGACTAGGCCCTGGTTCTAGTCGTGTCATTTTTACATAACTATTAAGTTGAGTAAATATGTGTTTATGGTCATATTGGTTATTTTCACTCATAAAGGATTGTCTGATTTTGATATGTGGGTCAAGTGGAGAATGTAAGAATATTGCATATTAATGACCCACATATTTTTTGTAAGAAATTTACCTTGTCTCCCAAGTAAAGTAATAAATGGGTCAATTAATTTTCCTCCAAGTTATGCATATATGATATTTCTTTTATGGCAAGAAATAACTATGAAAGTCCCTAAGGTTAAAGTTATTTGTCAAAGAGTCCCTAGCCTACCTATAAATAGGTCTGTGACTCCATAAGCCTGGCATACTTTTGATAGACATAGGCTAGAAGATTGTTACGTATCTTATTTCCCTCTTTTCTTGTTAAAATATTTGAAAAGGATGATTTTTCACAACACTTGAACAATAATGATTGAAGGTAAGTTTGTATTTATTTTTTCGTTGCGTATTGATTCTGTGTATGTATTGAAATTCAACACCTCTTTCTCATTATGTACTGCTCCATTAACATCCTTACAAGATGAATAGCTTCTGTAGTTGATCACTCCGACATGAATGTAAAACTTTTAGATAATAGACATACTCCTCGTTATTCTCATTTTCCTCACTTTTTCAAGCTTTCATAGTGTGGTTTGCAGCTTTAAAAAAAAATCCTAGAACTGTAGTTGGTAGGCAATTTAATCAGTCTAAGTTTGGCGATGGAATTTATTTTGGGGAACATAGGAAATGGTCAAAAACTTTTTGTTATTAAACATAACTTTTTTTTGGTAACAAATTAAGAATGTTAATATTACTCTCCGTCCTTCTTCACTTGTCTATTATACTAAAAATAAATGTTCAATAATACTTGTCTAATTTGAAAAATCAATGAATAATTTACACGTTTCTACCTACTTTATCCTTAGAATTAAATACGGTTTATTGTTCATCGCATTTTTTAAAGCATTAAATTTACTATATTTAACGAATAATATGATAAAATAATCCCATCATTTACTATTTATTAATTTGTATGTCAAATCAATAATGTACAACTATTGATGATATGGAGGGAGTATTAAAGAAGTTTGTTCAAAGAAACAAACTACTGACCAAGAGTTCAATATTAATAACTGGACCGGCGAGTTATCACTTTTTTGTTTCCCATCATTTTGGGGTACAATAGAAAATAAAATCTTAAAATCTTTGGTAAATTACGTGGTTTAAACTTTAAATTTGTTAGGAGAAAGAAGAATTTATATTCTTGATCGCATCTTCTCATATCAGCAGATCTTCATAATACTTTGTGCCCATCATTCGTAGAAAGTCTGTACATTAGTTCATCTCTTTCCAAATAATGTTTAATGATGAAATTGTTCCTTTCGATAGGTATTTTCAATTTTAAATAATAGCCTTTAGTGGGTGAAACTATATGACCCCTTTATTGATAAGTTGGACGGTTAGTAGGCAATCTGTTTCCACTTCAGTTTGCATCGTGATACAATCATTCAGCTTGTATTTTGTATCACAGCTTGAGTTATCGATCTAATAGAAATTATCACAAGATAGATGAATTTGTTGTTTCCGCAACCTAAATATCCATTAGAAGATGTAAAGCGTAATTTCATTGCAATTTCCAGCATATTATTTATGCTATGGTGAAATCGTGTTTTTTCCAATATCCATAATAATGTCTTTGTATGTACGTTTAGAGTTTAGAAGAAAAAACAAGTCGTTACTAACTAGTATCCTTTATTAATAGACCCGTCCCAATAATATTTTCCAACATTTTCCCATCATGCATGTAAATTATGAGCACTGCATTTATTACAGCACGTAATTAATTTCAAGATATATACGACGAATGTTAATAAATATTTCCTACGCTTGTAGTTCTGGATTTTTTTTAGTATCACAAGGAAGTGCTTGAATTAAAATTTTCATATTTTAAAAAGAGAAATCAAGATTATTTTAATTAAAAAATTATCTCATATCTTATTATGCAGTAGTTTGACTTTCATTTTAAAAATAATTTTTATTTGAAATAATTAGACATTGACAATTACAATTTATTGTCCAAAAAAAAAAAGACAATTACAATTTTCTTTGAGTTATAATTGTTGGGTTATTGGGTCTTTTTCTCTTCCTATGTGGATAAATAAAGTCTAATTTGGACTAATCCACTTTTATCCATTATATATTGATATTTTTAGGTCTTATTCACTATCACAAAAAGAGAGTTTTCAGCAGCCAAAGAGAGACAAACAAAGCAGATTTTCGCACCTAAATTCCAGCCACAGCTGTCAACTTCAAATTGCGATTCCCGCTTCGTTTCTTGTCCGATTGAGCTAATTTTTGGACTGCTTGTTCCTCTCATCTCAATATTTGATTAGGAACTGACGTAGCTTGATTTGGTGGCCTGCAGCTCCTGTTATTCATTCCCAAATAGTAACTACATTTTTGGTGCTTTCACTCCTTTATTTCTCTAGTGTTTGGTGTTGTGGTTTATGTATTGTTTCTTGATGTTTGACACTTGTTTTGTGGACATTTTGGAGAACAATATTATAACTATTTGGTGATTATAGTGGAGGTTTGGTCCCATGGTTTTTACTCTTCACACCGAAGGGTTTTCCACGTAAATTTAGTATCTTGTGTGATTGTCTTTATTCTTGCTCTATCGCATTTGTGTAGTAATTCATTTTCTGCCATATTACTTTATTTTGCTTGGTTTGCTTGTCTCCTCTTAGTTCAAATTGAAAGGAAAAGTTTAAACTTGGGTATTCTTCCGCTGCTACCTTGTCGGGCTCTTTCATAGTGCCCCCGTCTTTCCCAATAAAGTGGTATCAGAGCATTGGTTGTTATTGATTATTGATTTGATTTATAAAGACAAATATGAGCAAGATGGTGTGTTTGAATGGTAGTAACTATCATACTTGAAAAGGCAAGATGAAAGATCTTCTATTTGTCAAGAAAATGCATCTACCTGTGTTTGCATCTACTAAACCTCAATCCATGACAAATGAGGATTGGGAATTTGAGAACTTATAGGTTTGTGGTTATATCAGACAATGGGTTAAAGATAATGCTAGAAATCATATTATGAATGAGACACATACCAAAAGTTTGTAAGACAAGCTCGAGACACTTTATGCTTTGAAGACTGTCAATAACAAGTTGTTTCTGCTTAAGCAATTGTTGAATATCAGGTTTAAAGAGGGTAGTCCTATTTCTGATCATATAAATAATTTTCAGGGTGTCCTTAACCAACTGTCCGGAATGGGTGTAAAATTCGATGAAGAAATTCAGGGACTTTGGCTTCTTAATACTCTGCCAGACTCTTAGGAGACTCTTTGAGTTTCTTTGACTAATTCTGCTTTCGGCGGTGTTGTAACTATAGAATATGTTAAGAGTGGCTTCTTGAATGAAGAGATGAGAAGAAGATCTCAGGCATCGTCTTCTTCATCGTCACACTTTGATATTTTGGTTACTGAAGAGAAGGAGAGAAATAAGTCCAAAGGTCCGAATGATAGAGATAAAATTAGAAGCAAGTCGAGGTCCAAATTGAAGAATGTTACATGTGACTATTACAACAAAAAAAGGCATATCATGAAATATTGTTATAAGCATAAGAGAGATATGAGACTGCAAAAGAACAAAGGTGATAATGAAAATCATGTTGCAGTTGTTGCTAATGATGATCTTCTTGTTGCTTGTGGTGAGAATACCATCAATCTTGTTCGTAATGAGTCTAGCTGGTTTATGGATTCTAGTGTTATTTCTCATGTTACGCCAAAGAAGGAATTATTTTCTTCTTATACTCCAGGTAATTTTGGAATGTTGAAAATGGGCAATAATGATGAAGTTAAAGTACTTGTCATTGGCACTGTTTGTTTGGAAAGGAACAATGGTTCCAAACTAGTTCTCAATAATGTCAAGCATGCTCCAGATGTTCTCTTGAATTTGATTTCTGTAGGAAACCTTGATGATGAGGGTTATGTTAACACCCTTGGTGCTGGCCAGTGAAAGCTTACTAAAGGTTCGATGATTGTAGCTCGAGGTGACAAGTTGTCTAACTTGTACGTATTTCAGGGCTCTACTTCTAGAGGCTTGATAAAATGGTGGAGAATGATACTTTATCAGAGTTGTGGCATAGAAGGTTGATTCATATAAGTGAGAAGGGGATTGATAGTTTAGCTAAGAAAAATTTACTTTATGGAGTGAAACAATCAAAGTTGAAGAAGTGTGTTCATTGCTTAGCCGGTCAATAAAAAAAAGTTTCTTTTTAGAGTCATCCGTCTTCAAGAAAGCTTGATTTGCTGGAGTTGGTGCATTCTAATTTGTGTGGTCCTTTTAAAGTAAGGTCTCATGGTGGTGCACTTTACTTTGTGACTTTTATTGATGATCATTCTCGCAAACTCTGGGTATTTTCTTTAAAATCCAAGGATCAAGTACTTGATGTGTTCAAAGATTTTCAGGCCTTGGTTGAGAAACAGACAAGGAAGAAATTGAAATGCATCCGTTCAGATAATATTGGTGAGTATATTGGTCCTTTTGATAGATATTGCAGAGAGTAGGGTATTCGGCATCAGAAAACTCCTCCAAAAACTCCTCAGTTGAATGGTTTAGCAGAGAGAATGAACAAAACTTTAGTTGAGAGGGCTAGATGTATGCTTTCAGATGCTAAGCTGCCAGATTCCTTTTGGGCAGAAGCACTTAATACTGCTGCTTATGTTATTAATTTATCTCCTATTGTTGCTTTGGATGGTGATGTCCCTGACAGAGTTTGGTCTAATAAGAATGTTTCTTATGATCATCTTAGAGTCTTTGGGTGTAAAGCTTTTGTGCCTGTTTTTAAGGATGAAAGGTTAAAGTTGGATGTTCATTGGTTATGGTTAAGATGAATTTGGCTATCGTTTCTATGATCCAGTTGAGAAGAATCTTGTTAGAAGCCGTGATGTTGTGTACTTTAAAGACCAAACAATTAAAGATTTTGACAAAGCTGAGAAGGTTGATTCTCAGAGTAGTGAGAGTCTAGTTGATGTTGATCCAGTTTCTTTAACTACTATTTCCAAAAAAAATCTTCATGATGATGAAAATTAAGTTGATAATAAAGATGATGATTATGTTCAGAATTACCAGCATGATGTTGTTGATGCTCCAGCGCAAGTTGATATGGTTGATCAGCAACCAGTTGTTGATATTCCAAAGAGTTCTCTCAGATGATCTACTAGAGAGAGAATACCTTCATCTCATTATTCTCTCAATGAGTATGTACTCTTGACTGACAGGGGAGAACCTGAGAGTCTTGATAAGGCCATGGAAAGTAAAGAAAAGAAAAAGTGGTTTAATGCTATGAAAGATAAAATTAAATCTTTGCATGATAATCATACCTTTGATTTGCTTAAGATACCTAAAGACAAAAAAACTTTGAAAAGCAGGTCAGTTTTTTGGGTGAAGCATGAAGATGGTAACCCAGTTCTATGGTACAAGGCTAAATTGGTTGTGAAGGAATTTAACCAGAAAAAGAAAGTTGATTTTGATGAGATATTCTCTCCAGTTGTGAAGATGTCATCCATTCGTATGGTTCTAAGCTTAGCTGCAAGTCTAGATTTAGAGGTTGAGCAAATAGATGTTAAAATTGCTTTTCTCCATGGTGACTTAGATGAAGAAATTTATATGGAGCAACTCGAAGGTTTTGAAGTCAAGGAAAAAGAGAATTATGTTTGCAAATTGAAGAAGATCTTGTATAGTTTGAAACAAACTCCTAGGCAGTGGTACAGGAAGTTTGGTTCCTTTATGAGTCAGCAGGGCTTCAAGAAGACTACTTCAGACCATTGTGTTTTTGTGCAAAAATTCTCTGATGATGACTTTATTATTGTGTTGCTTTATGTTGATGACATACTTGTTGTTGGTCATAATGCTTGCAGGATTCAAAAGTTGAAGCAAGAGTTGAGTAAGTCTTTTTCTATGAAAGACTTAGGACCAGCAAAGCAGATTCTTGGCATACAGATTGTCCGTGACAGAAAGGCCAAGAAGTTGTGGTTATCACAAGAGAAGTACATTCAGAAAGTACTTCGAAGGTTTAACATGGACAAGGCTAAGATTGTCAGTACACCTTTAGCTATACACTTCAAGTTGAGCATGAAGCAGTGTCCTTCCAGTGATGATGAGAAAGAAGATATGAAGAAAGTTCCTTATGCTTCAGCTGTTGGTAGTTTGATATATGTAATGGTTTGCACAAGACCGGATATTGCTCATGATGTTGGTGTTGTTAGTCGTTTTCTTTCTAATCCAGGAAGAGAACATTGGAATGTTGTGAAGTGGATTATGAGATATCTTTGTGGCACTTCTTGTCTGAGTTTGTGTTTTGGTGCAGGGAAGCCTATTCCTTGTGGTTATACTGATTCAGATATGGCCAGTGATGTTGATACTTGCAAGTCTACTTCAGAGTATTTGGTTACTTTTGCAGAGAGAGCTGTGTATTGGCAATCTAGGTTGCATAAATGTGTTGTTCTATCTACTACAGAAGCTGAGCTTATTGCTACCGTTGAAACTTGTAAAGAATTTCTTTAGATGAAGAGATTCTTAGGGGAACTTGGTTGTGCTCAAAAGAGGTATGTGCTTAATTGCGATAGTCAAAGTGTCATACACCTTGGCAAGAATTCTACATTTCATGGTCGGTCTAAACATATTGATGTGAGATACCATTGGATTCGGGATGTGTTGGATTCTAAGTTGCTTAAACTTGAGAATATTCATACGGATGATAATGGTTGCGACATGATGACTAAAGCTTTGCCAAGAGAGAATTTTGAAGATTGTTGCATGATCGTCGGGATAGCGGTCTCTTCCACATAGTTGGGAGGGGGAGAATTGTTGGGTTATTGGGTATTTTTCCCTTCCTATGTGGATAAATGAAGCCCAATTTGAACTAACCCACTTTTGCCCATAGACCCATTACTATGGGGCATATATATTGATCTTTTTAGGTCTTATTCACTATCACAAAAAGAGAGTTTTCAGCAGCCAAAGAGAGACAAACAAAGCTAATTTTCACACGTAAATTCCAACCACAGCTGTTAACTTCAAATTGCAATTCCCACTTCGTTTCTTGTCCGATTGAGCTGATTTTTGAATTTCTTATTCTTATTAGCTCAATATTTGATTAGGAACTGAAAGAGCTTAATTTGGTGGCTTGTAGCTCCTGTTCTTTATTCCCAAATAGTAGCTACATTTTTTGTGCTTTCACTCTTTTATTTCTCTAGTGTTTGGTGTTGTGGTCTGTGTATTGTTTCTTGTTGTTTGACACTTTTTTGTGGCCATTTTGGAGAACAATATTGTAAATATTTAGTTATTATAGTGGAGTTTTGATCCCGTGATTTTTACTCTTCACACCGAAGGTTTTTCACGTAAATTTGGTGTCTTGTGTGATTGTCTTTATTCTTGCTCTATAGCATTTGTGTGGTAATTCATTTGCTGTCATATTACTTTGTTTTGCTTGGTTTGCTTGTCTCCTCTTAGTTCAAATTGGAAGGAAAAATTTAGACTTGGGTATTCTTTCATTGTTACCCTGTCAGACTCTTTCATTGTGCCTCTGTCTTTCCCAACAATAATTGCATCATGCCAAGTGATCTCTTCCCCTAATTATCAACCAAGTAGCTTCTATTGTGTTTTTTTTGTACTTCGACTAGAGAACATTAACCGGAAGATAACTTTGTTCACCCAACTAACAAGCAGGCCAGGTAGCATACTTATCTTGTGTGATAACACTACAAAGAGACTTGGTCTGACTTGCTCTTCTAAAAAGGCAACTGTATTACAACACTAGAAAGAAAATGGTGATTTCATCTAGCATGCTCTGGTCTCATATGAGGTAGTGATGAGTTTAAAATGAACTAAGCCTAACCCACACACGGTTAGAAAGATTAGACCACCCTACCATACCAGTCTACTACCTACAGGCGGCCATCTTACAGCCGCCTAGCAAATTGGATAAAGCTAATATCATAGACCAAAGTTTATTAGAAACAAATTATCCGATTAAGAAAAGCATGTTTTAAAGTATGTGTATGTATTTTATATCCGTATTTAATTTGAAGTACCAAACGTGAAATAAGAAATTAAATAATCTAATAATTATTGCTCTCATATTATAATTCTGCATTTCGATCCATATAGAAAACTTGTTTGCCTCTAATAGTTAACTAGTTGCATAAGGCCCGTACTAGGTTCGGGCCTAAACTCATAGTAAAGATTATAGAATTTAATTTTAGAAAAAATATAATTTAAGACACATTTTTCTATTACATAACTAATTTAGTTTGGTAATACGTTGATTATGTCTTGTCTGGTAAGTCATTATGGTTATTAAAGCTTTTCTTGTTATATTTGGATAACTTTTAAAGGACTTTATGTATGAAAAAGCAAGTATGAAGTGATAATTAGCAAATACGAATATACATAGAATTCAATTAAATAAATAAATGGTGTGTTACATGCTTTAACAAAATTTTCATATTTAATAGATTTTTGGTAAAAACCATTTTATCTAGGAAAATAAGTTTTTTTAGACTTTTAAAAATGACTTCATGGAAGAAGGAAAATTATATTTTATAATTCGGATTTATTGAGTCCTTCGCTCTTCAATACACCTTAGCTTGTCTTCGCCCCACCAGTAGCTCCCATTGTTGCCACCCCATACCTCACCTCTCATAGTACTTATCTAAATTATATATAAATGATTTTTAAGTAATATTTACTTACATATTGAATATAAGAAAATAAGTAAGAAACACACAATTTTTTAAAAAAAAATAAAAATTTAAATAATATTTTTTTCACTAAAAATACATGTTTGTACCAAACACACCCAAAAAAAGAATAAGTATTGTTAAAAAATAATAAATGCTCTTATTGAAAATGAGACCGTAGCTCAAAATTGCACAATTTTACTAAAATATAAAAAAAAAAAATGCACTCTATCTATTTCATTTTATTTTGCATTTGTTGATTTGATACTCCTATTATAAGAAGCTATTTAATAGGAATTTATTTATTTATCTCGATAATTATGATTTGAAAGTATATGATTGACAACTATTATGTTGTATAGTTACTTAATGATAAAAGTAATATTGGAAGAAATTAAAATAATAAATCTCTCTTTATTTGCTAAAATAATAAGTAAAAAGAAAATTTTATTTTTAGTACAAGGATCAAGAAAAATTTTAAAGAGAAAAGGGTACTCTCTTAATTCCTTCTTACTTATTTTGTTTACTTGACAAATAACTTAAAATTTTAATATATTAAGAGTAAAACATATGAAATATCCTTATTAATTATGTTTTGAAAATTTAAGTTTGGCTATGAATACTTTACGTAATTACTTCTTAATAATAATAATATAAAAATAATTATAGATCTTTCATGATTTACTAAAATAAATAAGAAAAATAATTAACTTTTAATATAAGAAATAAGTAAAAAAGAACAAGTTATTTAATGGGGAACAAGAAGAGATCTATAAAAAAAAAATACTATATATAGTTCAATTATAAAGATTCAAATACAAATATCATAAAATAAAATAATAAATGAAGACAAATGTAACAAAATGTATGGAAAAAACAAATATGTGGCTATTTACTTGTCATGTTTTTTTTATATGCCCAGTAAAAGAATACCCTATTCACCCCATTTTAATTATTCTTTTGTCTTTTTTCATATTCATTTTAATTATTCTTTTGTCTTCATATTCATTTTAATTTTCATATTACTTATTAAGTCATCCTATTTATTATGTATTTTTAGAGCATTAAATATAATATTAGAAAAATCTATAAGGTAGTAGTTGAATCATTATATATTTAGTTTTGTATTAAGTTATTTTGATTTTCTTTTTTGAATTAAAGTGATTGTTGTTTAAAATGAAGGAATTTTAATTAAAAGATAATCTAATGAGTGGCAAGAAGAAACCAATTACTTAAATCCAAGTGCAATGATCTTAACAAGAAGAATGAGGACAATAATGAAATATATAAGAAAAACCACCATCACTTGCTACATGTAATAATTTTATTTGACCAAAAAAATTGAAATATCAAAAAGGACCGTGTGAGGACTATCAAAAATACAACATCCTCTCTTATATATATTACTAGTCATGGGTGGCCCGTGCTAAGCCCAGACTCAACCTCAAGATATAAACATAGTATGTAATTTATCAAATAGTTATAATTTATTTCATATTTTCAATAATATTATTCAAATTAATCATATATAGACAGTAAAATTTCAGAACTATTAAAGTTTTATATTTGACCGATGCTTATAAGCCTGGATTCAAACTAATATAAAAGATTAAATTGTAATTACTTTTTTATATTTTCGCTTTTTGTGACATTAAGTTATTGAAAGAGTAGTTCGAAATTTTCTGTAAACTCTTAAAACTTAGATCATTGTATAAATGCATTTACAAGTTAAAGAAAAATTTATTTGAACTTTCAAATCGATATGTAATATAAAAGTTATTTTCATGGAAAGTTTTGAGAATATAGCACCAATAATTCAAATTGAACTTAATCATATGTTAGACTAATTTCATGAATAGGTGCACTCCTATGTGAATCAATATATATTTTGAGATTAATTTTTTCTATAAAATTTATAAAAAAAATAAATACTTGCAACACATATCTATTTACCACGTAATAACAAAGGGGGAGCGGGGAAGCTAGAGATTGAATTTAAGTCTTGCAAAACATCTTTAAAATTTTCTTATTTATTAAATTATATGACGACATTTGAAACTAAAGTACTAATTTCCCTACTTTCGACTTTTCTTTTTTTAAAAGATAATTAAGTAATTAAAACAGAATGAAAAATTCAATAGTAATTTTCATATTATAACACCATCAAGTGCAAAGATTCATGTGGCAAGGAAATACTTCATCTTTATCAATCACATGCAATTGTTTTAGAGATTAATAAATTCCCTAAAAAAGTAAAAAATAATTAAATTTCAATATAAGAAATATGTACAAAAAAGAACAAGTACTCTAATAGAAAACAAGAAGTGATTTACAGAAAATTACTATATATAATTCAATTATACAGTCCAACTGAAAATAATCATTAAATAATGAATGAGGACAAAAATAATAATGTGTTGGAAAAAATAATAGACACATGTAGTAATTCCATTATATAAATATTTTTGTGATGACTACCAAATCTTATCTTATTCTCTCTTATAAGTATAAAGTTATAATAATTATAATATCAGTTTACATACAAAAAGATGCTGAGGAAAGTGCAAGTGCAGTAGACAGTGGAATAACTAAAAACTTCAAGCTAATATACATAATGTACAATATTAGGGGTTGCAGCACATAAATCCTTCAAACGAAGGCTAAAAACCATCACCAAAAAGGAATGAAACTTGAGAGCACACCAACTATTAGCAAATAGAGTTTGTCAGAAAGCTTATCCTACTGTCCTCTTTACTAGACACAACCTTCTCAATTCTCCCCTAATGCTTTCTGGATATCTGCCTGCAAGAAAATCCAAGCAAAGATTAGTTAAGTTGTCAAACCCATTTAAGAATGTACAAGGACAAGCAGGGGGAGCTAGGGGCACGCAAGGGTTCATCTAAATCCCCTTTTTTGGAAAATTACACTCTATATATATATATACGAGGTCAACGTTTTTTATGTATATATCCGATTGGCTTCTTTATTTTTACTTTTTCATATTTTGGATCACCTTAGTGAAAATCTTGGTGCACCACTAGGGACAAGGAACTAGTTCTTCTATTAGAATCATCATACCTGAATTCTTGTTAACATGAAAACTTTAAGTATTAGACTAAATCTAAAGATACAATTAACTGATTATTCCACAATACATGAGTTAATTGAAATGTAAACTATAAGGTTTCCTCTAAACTAATTGGCTAATGCATGCATATTCTTTTTTCCCTTCATTATACCAAGTTGACAGATTCTCAAAGAGAATCAGAGTTTCAAATGTAGAGGCTAACATGGTGGCATTAAGAATTCTTAATAGTATATATGATACATATTCTTGCATGAAATCAATGAATGCAAACAAGAGATATAACAAATGCTTTACATTTCTAGTTGCTCCTTCCATTCTTTGTCCTAAAAAATGTGTCCAGTTGTGTTATCAACTCTTGCATATCTCAAGTTTAGTGGAATTCTTCTGAACAAACATTACTATCATTTCACCGACAGTTCTCTTCTTTTTTCGCCATTCTTACAACTTTTCTCCATCTAAAAGTATAAAACTCTAATTTACCAGGCACGAGGACATCCAAAATATTATGCCACGGAGAGAAGGGCAACAGAGGTTTTGTTACAGAAAGACAAAATAATACTAGAATGAGACGGGGAGTGATAAAGGCTAAAGAATTTAAAAAGATGCTTCTGCATAATTTTGTCAAATCCTACTGTGCTACGCTATCAACCATGACCTTTTTATCCAAAAAATATCAAAGATGGTCATTGGATATAAGGGATGGTGGCTGAGGGAACAATCAACATTTGGCTTCACCAGAGAGCAACTATATAGGATAATCAAAGTGTGATTTTATCAGCGTTATTTATCAAAGTTCTTGAGGAGAATTGATAAGGTGTATTTACTCAAAACAACCGCGACAGTGGTACCTTGGAGAACCTATGATTTTAAGGGCGAGGGAAGGATAACCACACGAACTTCAGTGTTAGTGTGTACATTGGTTTGTACTGTGCTGAGTATGTGTGTGTGTATGAGAGAGAGAGAGAGAGAGACCTTGATTGATAATGGTGGAGTGGTTGAGCCATAGCGTCGGACAACTTGCCCCTCCTTATCAACCAAAAACTTGGTGAAATTCCATTTAATGCTGGAACTGAGAAAACCACCTTTGCTTGCTTTAAGGAATTTGTAGACTGGTGCCGCATTTGAACCATTCACTCGCACCTGAGATTCAAATCTTTGTGATTAAAGTTTGTTACTAAGCCCTGTATGTTGCAATCAACGACAATATAAGCTTTATTCATATATTTTGGTTCAAAATCTTAGTTAACACTGAATAACACATTCTGTGCAGAATATTACACTCAAGACAGACGGTTGCTTCCAGATTTGGGTAGAAAGGTAAGAATATGTACATGACAATGACAAATCCACACTGGGAACCTTGAAATCTCCAATATTTCTTGATCAAGTTGAAATCTTTGATTTTGGATAATATGATTCTCCAATTCTAAGTACTAGGCAAAATATGAGCTTAACAGAGATATGACAGTTTTCAAGTTATCTGGTGTAGGATCTGAAAAGGAATATACATTTGGACTGTAAGACCATAACAATGATAGCTTAATTATTTTGCAGAAGAATAAGCACGTGTGGTTTATCATTAAGCCAAAAACTGTAACTTCGTTAAGAAAATGAATCTTGAGGCTAACTCAGCCTCAAAAGCTAGCTCATGAGATGATCATCCAAAACCATGTAAGGAGACAACCACTCATTTTTTAAACCAACTAGACACCTCTCTGCACGCCCATGACCGAACATTCTAACATAACATGAGGGCCCAACATTGATTGAGTAAAACAAGAACTGCACTTAGTCCACTCCGATACCATGCTAAAAGATGGATTTTGGGTCTACCTCAACTCCAAATGTAAGCTCATGGGTGAGAATCACCCAAGACAATAGAGAAAGACAATAACCTACTTCTCAACCAATGAGGGCACTTAACAACTATAATCCACCATTATAACCTCAAGGGAGAATTTCAAACCAAATTATCCAAGACCATCTTTCCACAGGAAAATTACACGTAATTCATAATTACTCAAATATTTTAAGCATCTCAATTGGGAAGTACACGGGGGCGGGGGGGGGGAGGAGACGAACTCAAGGATAAATGGCATCAAAAGTAAGGTATCCAATATCCAGAGAGAGCAAAGAAATTATTACCACATCCTCTCCCATTATTATATCATCGATTTAAGTAGAGCCAGACTGTCTTTGGTAGTTCATATCAAGCGGTAGCAAAGAGCATGGTGATAATTCTTAGAGGTATTCAAGCAATTGCAACTGCAGCTTCCATTTTCGAATATATATTTACCAGCTCAATGGTTGTTAACAATATAGCCAACCTTTCCATTAAGTTTTTCATAGAGACATTTTAGATGGACTATTTTTTGCTCTGTTATAAAAACGACGCAATAGTATAGCACCAAGATCTAATTATTATGTACATATTATTGCAGAACAGAAAATTAAATAAAATATGAAAAATAACTCAAAAATAAATGTTAAGGTGAACAAACAGGAGCCAGTTCAAAGAGAGAATATGGGATGGTATAGCCAATCTGTAAGTGGGCAGGGTAAAAAAGAAATGATTAGCGACAATATCAGTTCAGTCATAAAACCAGAGAGAAGTTCTGATTTTTCATGGCAATGTTACTTGAAGGTAATGATTAGCTATCTACAAAAACGGATGTACTGGCAATCTTGCAGAATACTCTAAAGGAACATAAAAATGGGAGAAGAGGATACATACAGATGCTTGAAATTCTACAATTACTCTTAGCCACAGATCAGTCGATTCTTGAACTTCTATAATTACTCCAATTCCTCTTAAGATATACAACAACAACAACAGTCCCAGTGTATTCCCACAAAGTGAGGTCTAGGGAGGGTAAAATGTACGCAGTCCATACCGCTACCTCCGAAGAAGTAGAGAGGTTGTTTCCGATAGACCCCCGGCTCAAAATAGAGAATAGTACACCAAGGTCGTAATGAAACATGAAACAGGATGGATGACATAAACAAAATACGAAATAAGAAATAATAAAATAAAAATAAAAAATAAATATCAGAGAAATACGAAATAAGAGAAAATACTAGTATGTTAAGATATGATAATACATAAAGTGTAACCTTAACTCTATCAACCCCCACAAAAAAAGGATAGTATGTTAAGTGCATGAGTAGGCCACATTTGGCAATTATAACAGCATTTCAAAGTTTTCACGTTACAGTTGCTCCTAGTTCAAACTTTATTTTACATTTTAGTCTTCCTTGCAACTTGTCACTGGTTAGGTCAACATGAAGTTGGGGTCTTTTTAATTGCCGAAACCTATATGTTAATGCTTCCGTATCATAATTGGCAGGAGGTTGGAATGAATTAAGCATCTCTCCCATCTGAACTTTAACCGTTCTTCAGTTTTTTTTTCCGTCATTTTTCACTCCTTTTCTTTGCAAGTTCTGAAATACTTTTGGTTCCTTTGATTTGAATTGTCGCACATGCCCAACTTGCAAATCAGTGTATGAAAAGTCTGTTTCTTGAGGCCTTTGGAAAACAAATCAGCTAATTGCTATTTGGATATAAATGCTATCACCCTCCTCCTAGGAAATTCTTTGCAAGCATGAATGTTACCTTTTGAGAATTTGAGCACAAATTCAGCATTACATTTACACCATCACCTCTTCAGGGGAGAACTAGGGGAGAACTGGAAGGAAGAAGAGATAAGGAAAGACTGTTGAGCATTTGGATAAGCCTAATTTGATAACTTGCTCAAGGAGAAATAGAGCATAAGAAGCCATCATGCTTCTGGAATCCGAATCTTCTTCTACTGGTGAATTATCTATATTTAATGAGTTAGGTTTGCCTATGACTAACAGGAAAGGAGCCAGGAACTCGCACCAAACACCCGTTATCTAACGTTGTTTCCTATAATTCTGTGTCTTCCTCATACAGAGCATTTCCCTTGTCTATTTCCCAGAAATGGAGGGCTTTTGCAGATTCTAAATGGAAGCAAGCTATGATTGGTGAAATGAAGGCCATATCAAAGAATGAGACATGGGAACTTGTCGCAACACCACAACACAAGAAGTTGGTTGGTTGCAAATAGGTTTTCACAGTAAAACACAAAGTTGATGGTTTCATTGAAAGGTTCAAAGCAAGATTGGTGGCTAAGGAATTCACTCGGACTTATGGAGTGGATTGTCAAGAGACATTTGCCCCTATTGCAAAAAAGAACACTATTAGAATTCTTTTGTCTTATGCAACTAATCTTTATTGAAACTTACAATAGTTTGATGTGAAGAATGCATTTCATCACGGATAATTAGAAGAGGTGTACATTGAGATAACTTTTGGATTTAGTACTGAAAAAACGAGGAAAGGTATGCAGACTGAAGAAAGCCTTGTACAAACTGAAGAAATCTCCTAGAGCTTGATTTGACAGATTCAGTAAAGCAGTGATATCCTTCGGTTACCAACAAAGCAATGTTGATCACACCTCTTCATTGCACATCAAAAGTTTAAACTCACTCTTCTCATAGTTTATATTGATGACATAGTAATGACAGGATAGACCATGATTAAAGAAGTCGTTGGCATAGGAATTCGAGATTAAGGATCTTGGAAAACTGAAATACTTCTTAGGATTTGAGGTTGCTAGATCAAAAAGAAGAATCTTTATTTCTCAAAAGAAGTATATTTTTGACCTCTTGAAAGAAACTGATACGACGGGTTACAAAACAGTAGAATCGCTCATTGAACGCAACCACAAATGACATAGCGGAGTTGGAGAGTCACTTGGCAAGGAGAGATATCAGAGGTTGGTTGGATGACTCATTTATCTCTCACACTAGAACAGACATAGCATAGTCAGTTAGCCTGGTGCGTAAGTTCATGCACGATCCTCGAGATCCTCCTATTCGGTATCTGAAGTCGCCTCGAGGGGAAGGTCTACTTTTCTCCAGACATGGTGACCTCCAAATAGAAGCCTTTACGGACACGGATTGGACTGGATCTATAGATGGCGGAAGTCTACATCCGGAGTCGCCTCAAGGAAAGGGTCTACTTTTCTCCAGATATGGTCACTTCCAAATAGAAGCCTTTACAGACGCAGATTGGGCTGGATCTTTAGATGGCAGAAGATCCACGTCCGGATATTGTACAATTGTAACAAGGAGCATGGAGCAACGTGTAGTTGCTAGATCAAATGAGAAGCCAAAATGTAGAGCCAAGTCCTAGGGTGTTTGTGGACTATTGTGGTTACAAAAGCTGCTAGAGGAATTGAGATTGTCTAAAAAAGGAAACCGTTTCTTGTATTGTGACAACAAGAATGCAATCAATATAGCTGAAAATCCAGCCAAACATAACTGAACAAAGAACGTCGAAATTGATGGGCACTTCATCAAAGAAAAAGTTACAAGTGGTATCATGAGTTTGGTGTGCGTGTCATTGGAAAAGCAACTAGTTGATGAGCCTACCAAAGGCCTCAACAAATGGACTTCTCATACACTAGTTTGCAAGTTGGACATGTGCGACATCTTTGCACCAACTTGAGGGGGAGTGTTGATTGATTCTGATAGCTTAATTATAGTAATAGAATGATATTGTATTGAATGTAATTGATTAGGAATATATTATGTGATATTGTCTTTCCTTATTTGGTCTTAGGACTCATTGTATAAGTACTCATTCTCATAGATTTTATATTCATCAAGAAATACAAAGAAGTTTTTTCTTCTTCTTGAAATCTTCAATTCCATTACATCTTCCAAACACATCCTCCTACAACTCCTCTAGTAGTAACTATTTATAAGGTATAGAATAACAATTTACAAAGAGCACAAAGCAGGATAAAATGCAGGCTGATAATAAGATGCTGAAGGGTTTTTGCAATTAGCGATTAGGTTTCAGCAAAGTTACAAACCACTAGGCCAACCTCACTGTCCATCAGGAAGAACTTCAAGTTGCCTCTGAAAATTTTGGGTGATACCAAACCATACAAAGATTGGAAGCAGAAGCAATGACCTATGATTTGCAACTGCTAGTATATTTAAAGATTCACTAAATATTTCATGTCTAACAGCTGAAAAAGAGGATTGTAGAGAATGTAACTCCTTCAACTGACTTAACAGTTTGCACCTCCAATGGACCACCCTTGATCAAAGCAATTGCAATACTTGAAAATAGAGTGACAAGAAATGGGAACGCAACTAAACAAGTTTTGGTTCAGTAGGTGAATCTATTGCCAAAAAGGCCACATGAAAATCATCACTTTCTTTGCTCTCAATTCCAGATTTAAAACCTCAAGGCCAATGTTTTTCTAAAGGAGACGGAAACAAAATACTTTAAGCTTGAAAAAGTAACCGCACATTTGGCAGTAACAACTGTATTTCCTAAGTTCACAACAACAACAGTCCCAGTGTATTCCCACAAAGTGAGGTCTGGGAAGGGTAAGATATACGTAGTCCATACCACTACCTCCGCAAAAGTAGAGAGGCTGTTTCCAATAGAACCCCGGCTCAAGTTAGAGAATAGTACACCAAGGCCGTAATGAAACATGAAACGGGATGAATGGCATAGACGAAATAAGAAATAATAAACATAAAATACAAAATAAATAACAAAGAAATACGAAAATAAGCGAAATATTAGCAATTCGAAATAAGACATAAGAAAGAGGACACCCACCTAGTAGTAACAATACACTCCCAGACCAAAGACACCCACCACACCCAAACTCTCCAGGCTAGAGGCTCCTACTCAAGGACACAGACCTAGGATTACTAACCTGGCTACACAACCGCTCTCCTACCACCTAGCTACAACCCACACACTCACACTAACCTTCTACCCTAATCCACGACCTCCACACCTTCCTGTCTAGAGTCATGTCCTCAGTAAGCTGTAGCTGCTCCATGTCATGTCTTATCACCTCCCTCCAGTATTTCTTCGGCCTACCTCTACTCCTCCTGAAGCCATCCGAAGCTAGCCTCTCGCACCTCCGAACTGGGGCATCCGTGCCTCTCCTCGTCACATGCCCAAACCATCTCAAACTTCCTTCTCGCATCTTGTCCTCCACCGAAGCCACTCCCACCTTCTCCCGGATAGTCTTATTCCTAACTCTATCCCTTCTAGTAAGTCCACACATCCAACGCAACATTCTCATTTCCGCCACCTTCAATCTTTGAATGTGAGAGTTCTTGACTGGCCAATACTCAACTCCATACAGCATGGCCGGACAGACTGTCACTCTGTAGAAATTGTCTTTAAGCTTAAGAGGCAACTTCTTATCACACAACACTCCCGAGGCGAGCCTCCACTTCATCCAACCTGCTCCAATACGTTTAGAGACATCCTCGTCAATCTCGTCATTCCCCTGAATCATAGACCCCAGATACTTAAAATTATCTCTCTTGCAAACATCCTGGGAATCCAACCTCACCACCACTTCGTCCTCCTGACTCGAGTCACTAAACTTGCACTCTAAATACTCTATCTTGGACCTACTCAACCTGAACCCCTTAGATTCAAGGGTTTGCCTCCAAACCTCCAATTTCTCATTGACACCTCCCCGCGTCTCATCAATAAACACTACATCATCCGCAAATAACATACACCAAGGCACCTCCCCTTGAATACTCCGCGTCAACACATCCATCACCAACGCAAAAAGGAACGGGCTAAGAGTCGATCCCTGATATAAACTTGTCTCGACCGAAAAATGCCCTCCTCCCGCCGTCCTCACCCGAGTCTTCCCTCCATCGTGCATACCCTTAATAGCTCTGACGTACGCCACCGGAACTCCACTCACCTCCAAGCATCTCCAAAGAACCTCCCTAGGGACTTTGTCGTACGCCTTCTCCAGGTCGATGAACACCATGTGCAAGTCCCTCTTCCTTTCCCTATACTGCTCCACCAATCTTCTAACCAGGTGGATAGCTTCTGTCGTCGAGCGACCAGGCATAAAACCAAACTGATTCTCTAAAAGGACACGACCCTCCTCAATCTCCGCTCAACCACCCTCTCTCAAATCTTCATAGTGTGACTCAACAGTTTAATATCCCTATAGTTGTTGCAACTCTGAATGTTACCCTTGTTTTTATATAACGGAACCATCATACTCTATCTCCAAGCCTCAGGCATTCTCGCCGTTTTGAAAATGACGTTAAGCAAATAAGTCAACCACCCTAAACCTGCCCCACCAGCATACTTCCAAAAATCCACCGAAATCTCATTAGGCCCCGTCGCCCTACCCCTCCGCATCCTACAAATAGCCTCTCTGACCTCCTCAACCTTAAAACGTCTACAGTAACTGAAATCACGGCTCTCCTCCGAGCGCTCCAGCTCCCCTAACACAATGCCGCTGTCCCCCTCCTCGTTTAGAAGTCTATGAAAATACTCCTGCCATCTCTTCTTAATATGAACATCCTCTCCCAAAACTCTACCATCCTCCCCCTTAATGCACTTCACTTGATCGAGGTCACGACCCTTCCTCTCCCTAGCCTTAGCCAGCCTATACAACCTTTTTTCCCGCCTTTCTCCTCTAACCCCACATACAAGCTCTCAAAAGCTGCTATTTCAGCAGCAATAACTGCTAACTTAGCCTCTCTGCCCCACAAAGGTAGGGGTAAGTCTACCTACATCCTAACCCACCCACCCCTAAAGTCAAATCATACTGGGTATGTTGTTGCAAAATTCTTACTACTGATATTAGTGGCAGGGATGCATTTATATGCAAAATATGGGACACAAGAACCCTTGGTCTCTCCGTAAAACTAGGTATTTCATCTATATATTTTCTAAAATTGGTATCGTTAGAAATACAAGAGAAAAATATTATTGAATTGTTGTGTCTACATTATTATATTGAGACTCTATTTATAGACACTATATTCCAATCCTTTTTCAAATAGATCACTACATTAAAATCCTTTTCCAAGTAGGATTTTATAATATGCTATTCATATTCCTACTCATATGAGGGACTTGGTGAAGATATCTGCAAGAAAACTCATAAGGACTACTTTGAGCGTTGAAAAGGAACAAACTAAAAAAGTGATTCGAAAAGTGGTAAACATCGCCAAAAAGTCAATTTATCGCTAGAAAATTGTCGAAAACTGGTACAAAATATGGTTGACTAGATCTTGAACAAGATTGTCACCGAAGAACTGGTCGGAACATGCTCACGTGGATTATTAGATTTGACGGATGAAAAGTGGTCACCATCTGAGAAAATATTATATGGGTAGGGTCGGAATGATGACGCGACCCTACTGAGAAAGAGAATTCTATGGATAGGGTCTGAATGATGGCACGACCCAACCGAAAAAGAGAAGTTATATGACTAGGATCGGAATAATGGCACGACATTGCCGGAAAAGAGAAATTATATGGGAAGGGTCGGAATGATGGCACGACCCTACTGAAAAATAGAAATTATATGGACAGTGTAAAATGATTGCACGGCCCTACGCAAATCAGATTTAAGAGCCACCGGAAAGACGCACAGAACTATGCAAATCAGATTTGAGGAGTCACCGAAAAGACAGAAGGCGCTATGCAACTCAAATATGACAAAGTAGTTTGGAAAAATGCACGGTACTACATAAATTAAATGAGTAGTCCGTAGAGATGCACGGTGCTACACAAATCAAATATGAGAAAGTAGTCACCGAAAAGATGCACGATGCTACGAAAATAGATATGAAAAAGTAGTCACCGAGAAAATGCACGGTGCTATGCAAATTAGATATGAGAAAGTAGTCACTGAAAGAAGCATAGTGACCAACTTTTGCTAACATAATCATAGGCCAGACGGGCGGCATATATGGGTTATAGCCGCCCGCCAGCACCGGAAGCTCTTTGATTCTCTACCAAGATCGTAGAGGCTCTGATACCATATGAGAAATATAGGAGAAAAGTATTATTGAATTGTTATGTCTACATTATTACATTGAGACTCTATTTATAGACACGACAATCCAATCCTTTTCCAAATAGGTCACTACATTACAATCCTTTTCCAAGTAGGATTCTATATGCTATTCCTATTCCTATTCATATTCTAACAGGTATAATATTATATTCTAGCATCCACGCTACAAGAAGGGTAAAAGGTGCACTTGGTTGAATGTTGAGTTGTTTACCTTAAGGACTAGGGATCAATTCTCACTTAATATATTTTTCCCTTCTTTTGGTGCACCCATGTTCTAGAAATCCTACATTCACAATTGAGTGGGATTGAGTCTGAGATTGTTGCAACTGCTTGAACCTAAGCAGCATCTTTCTTCTTGAACCTTTTTCTCTATTTCAAATTTCATTCAATATTTTTCCTTGTACTTTGCAAATTTTGCAGCTTTATTTGTTCTTTTGGTTTGAATTAGAGCTCTCATTACAAAGTCAAATGCCTTTACATTCATTACTTTCTAGTTCATTTGTCCTTCTATCATGTACAAACTGTTTGCATTTGACGAAACTAGTGAGGGTGTTAACCAGAAGTTTGCACTGTGGAGAAGCACCCTAAAAAGCAAGTGTTTTAACATTTGGTACAACACAGAATATGTACATTGTAAAAATATAGCCATCATAAGAAAAGTGAACTTGAGGTGAGTGCATAAATGTGGACAATCCAGATATCTAGACTCAATATTCTACGAGAGGTGAGATAGATGATGATGTAAAACATACTAGAGTAGCATGCGATAGAAGGACACCTTTTAAAGTGAAAGACAAGTCCATTGAATGGTTGCAAAACAACAATGTAACACGGAGTGAATGTTGGGCCTTTAAGGTCTAGCATATTCACAAGATGAGTGTCGTAGATGTATGACAATAAAAGATAAAGTTAAATCTAGAAAAGACACATGTTTCAAAGTCATAAATTTACAAATGTAAAGGATAAAATAAGAAAAGGTTGCTTGAGAGTATTGGAGCTAGTTTAATCACTTGTAGATTTTGCATAACAAAAAGGTTGTTTGAGATAGTTCCGACATGTCCTTAAACTTCCAGATAAACTGGTCCTTACATGTGAAACAAAGATAATTGGAAATTTTAAGAGAGACGAGATAGGCCTAAATCACATGGAAAGAAGTTATCTCGAAAAATCTGTGATATTTTGAGATCTGTGCAGACTTGGCCAAAAAACAAAAAATAGAATACAGTGTAAAAAAAGATCTATGTAGACAATAGCACCTAGTTGTGATTAAGAAATAGCCCAGTTGTTTGTTTACATAATGTCCAACATTCTCAACAAGTCCTTTTAATCTTGTTGAAGATTTGCACATAGGTAGATGTTCATGTCTAGTTTTAGAAAATCTAAATTATTAAATATTGGAATTAAACATATCAAGATTTAAGTGAAATAGATGGTGAGGATTCATATTGCCAACGTTACTAGATTAGGATTGAAGTGTAGTAAAATAGATAGCGAGGATTATTTCAAAGATGCTAAACATATGCTTATGAATTGTGTAAGCAAAGGCACCTATAGGAGGATTACTGAAGTGTAACTAGAATCAATGCAATTCATTGCAATAGAATGAAAGGACCATAGGTTTTCAAATGCTGCTTCCATCATTCTATTAGCATACCTTTTGGAAAATGGTATATTCTGCACTAAATCTTATGCAAGCAAATTCTTGAGCTTCCTGACTCGTACCAGGCTCTTGCTTCAAAAATTGGTTGCAGGGGAAGGCCAAGATTTCAAAACCTGAAAACTCAATTCAAATATATACATATAACAGTCTCTCTAGAGGGCAACAATAAATTTCTCATAAGAGTGAACAAACCTTCAGCGAAATAAAACGACGAAAGAGTACTTACAATAAACCAAAAAAATTAACAGACCACCCACCTTGATCCTTGAATTGGTTGTAGAGTTGAGACAATTGGGTATAATTGGTGCTTGTGAATCCACTGTTTCAGCCAACATAAAAACACTATCAACAAATGCACAAGGAGGTATCATAAAATTGAAATTACAAAGAAGAGAGAACCAGTAGAAATATAGCATAAAGTTGGATTGTTGAATTGAAAAAAGAGAAAAGAACACTAGGTGATTTTTTTTCATCTGTCCTAATCTTGATGGACAGAGATACCCGGTATGTGTTGATGGTGGGAGGTGGCAGGCAATGGCAGAGCCACATTGAATTCAGGGGTTCATCTGAACCCCTTCGTCGGAAAATTATATTATTTTTACATGGTCAAAAATATTTTTATATATATATATAGTAGATGTTGAACCCTCCAACTAGTCCGTATATCTCCGCCACTGGTTGTCACAAATATTTTTAAAAAAATGAACAAGAATTGAGCAGAGAGACAGTAGAAATATTGCTTAAAGTTGGATTCTTGAATTGAAAACAGAAAAAAGAAGAAGAATTGAACCATTTGGAGGCAACATTAACGACAAGAAGCACTTTGCCCTTGTAGATACTTAGGTCTACATTTTTCCCTTTTATATCCTGTAAAACGAATTAGATAAAAATAAATAAACACCCATCAACAAAAAGTTAATAGCAGTGCATATAAGAGATTTAAAAGAATAACCTTGACAGTGAATTCATGGATTGATTTCTGTGGAACTGATTTAGAAGCCCCCATTTTTTCCTGTCAACGCAAATTATAAGTCTACCCCCAGAATTGGTTGGGTTTAACAAGATATACCATTGACTACTTGTTCCAAAGATAAATACAGCTTTTGCCTTCTGCGGTAAATGGATGGTATGAATGTGAATGTGGTTGGCATCTTTATTACCTTCTTTGCTCGTCACTTTCTCTAAATCATTACTGTGAGGACCAATTTATGTTTCACCAAATTTTTATGTTTATTACAAAAATGACCATTAAGATTGGTCCTTTTCAATTTTGACCCCCGCTTATTTTATGAGATCAAATTGTACTTTTGACTTTGACTGTATTTAACAAAAAAAAAAAAACTGTTGACTGCGACTTTAGAGATTTACTTATAAAACTAGTGGTGCTTAAAAGTTGAACACCACGTATTTTTAAAATTATTGTGTAACTTTCTACACATGCATTATGAAAAAAAAATTATCTCTTGAGTTGATGGATTCATTTCTTATATTTTTGAATTCACAAATCTTAGAGTGATGTAACTTATGAGATATCTAAAACATATTGTTGTGTGAGAAAAAAAAATTATTTTATTTCATATTATAGTTTTGTTTATTGTGACAATTTTTTAAAAGCTAAATTTAGTCAAGTTAATTACTTTCTTAACTAAAAAATTACTACCACCCCTGAATTTTAAACACTCAATGAGAAAAGAAGAAAAACATGTTGTTTCATGTGAGAGATAAATGTAAAATTCTTTTATATTACGTATAGTTAGAATATTAATCAATCTCAAAATTATTTATATAACCATCTATACTACAGTAAAAGGAATAAGTTAATCCATATATATATATATCTCGACAGCTGCTAAATAGCTACAAAAATTTAATCCAAATTTGACCATAAATGTGAAAAGACAAGCATAACCTTTCTCTTTTAAAATAAAGCTTTTTGGTAGCAACAGGATATTATATATATATATATATATTAAGGAGGAGTTTTTAATTTACATGGAATGACAGTAGTACTATTGCTAGCAGTTGTAGCAAAAGCAATGTTTGAGCTAGAAAGAAGGCTTTGCCCAGAAGCCAACAAAACAGAAGGGCTAGTAGAAGAGAAAATAACAGACTGGTTCCCAAAACATAGTAACTTATTACAATTGGATTACAAGTGGACCAGGAAACTATTTTACTAGTTAGCGACCCTTCACGATCTTGTTCCAGCTGGAGGCGAACAACATCGGGGGGAGATAACAAAACGCAGCGGGGAGAAGTTCTAGGTAGATTAGATCCTAATTTTGCTAAGCCATCCGCAACACCATTTGCTTGTTGAAAGTTATGTCGTACCGCTGGATTAACCAAGTTCTTCAATATTGACCTGCAAGATTGTACAATGTTAGAATATAAATCACTAGGTTGTTGTAGTAGGGAAATGGTTTCCACAAAATCCATTTCTATTTCTATAGGACCAATTTTGTGTTGTTGCGCTAATAATAAACCACAGTAAAGAGCCTCCAGTTCAGTCATAACAGGGCTAAGGGAATTGCAGCGATTATAATATCCAAGAACCCAGTTGCCATTAGCATCGCGTATTACGCCACCAATACCATGCCTTTCAGTGGTAGAGGAGAAAGCCCCATCCACATTCAGTTTAAAACAATCAGCCGCAGGGGGAAATCATTTAATATTAACTTGGATATTCTTAAGGTGATTACCAGGAAGAATGGTATGGGAGATGTACTCGACAGTATTTCGAAGCACTTGACTGTATCTGGGGAAGTCCTGCTTATTTTTGAAGACATTATGATTTCTCTTTAACCAGAGATGCCATATTGCGAAAGGAAAAAAATCAACCCAAGTAGGGTGGTCGACATGGATAGACGGGTTCAGCAATTTCAAATTTGCCAACCAATGGGTATGGGGTGGATTAACGAGGGAAATGTTAATGTCCATGTCAAGCCAAAACTTCTTGGCGACGTAACAATTCATAAAGATATGGTCAGCCGTTTCTGGGGAAAGTTTACAAACGGTGCACAAAGGAGATTGAGATAAACCTATGTAGTACAGGTAAGAGTGAGAAGGGAATTTTCCTGTAGAGCAGAACCAAAGAAAAAGCTTAATTTTATTTAAAGTACGAATTTGCCAAATCCAAGGGAATTTGCAATTGGCAATAGGGGGAGGAGTAATGGAGTCATATACTAATTTTGTGGTAAAGCGACCATTAGAGGTATAAGCCCAATAAGGAATGTCCCGATTGCCAATGGAGCTATTAGGACGGACACGGTCCACTTTAAGGATAAAGTCGGGAGTAAGAGAAAAGGAGAGTATACTCCAGTTCCAAAATTGACCGTCCCAGAGGTCGGATAGACAAAGTTTATCCTCGCCTTTTTGGAGGGGACATAGAGGAGTTGGCGAAGGGGTGGGGTGTGCGGGATCCAACGATAAGACCATATATTTATAGAAACACCCATAGCCGCCGCCCAAGAAGTAGCCTTATTATAATTTTTTCCTCCGAAAAGGATGTTGTCCCATATAAAGGAGCGGGAAAGGGTCTTATAACTGTGATTATATTTAGAGATAAGGGTACGAGCACAAAGGGAAGAGGGATTAGTGAAGAACCTCCAAGAGAGACTGGTAAGGATAGTTGTATTCTTTTTTTCACAACTGAGAAAGCCAAGGCCTCCATGCTCTTTTGGAGAAGTGATTTTATCCGAGGCTACATAATGGATTTTCTTTTTTTGAGGTGTGGTACCCCAAATAAAATCGCATTAGATTTGATTGATGGAGTTACATATTTTTATAAGGAGTTTAAAGTATTGTATGGTATATGTTGGGATGGCGTTTAGAGTGGATTTTGCAAGGACCAGTCTACCAGCCTGCGAAATGAAATTCGTTTTCCAAGTACAAAGTTTTTTACGCATGTTGTCAAGTAAGAATTGAAAGTCCTTACATTTAGGTTTTTGGTTCAGGATGGGAAATCTCAAGTATTTTCCAAAGGTTAATGAAGGGTTAATGTTGAAAAGATTCTTAACGAGGGTTTGAGTTGCGGTAGGATAAACAGTAGAGAAGATGGCCTTGGATTTGATTGTATTGATGCTCTGGCCTGATAGGGAGCAGAAGTAGGTCATACAGTTGTAGGCTGCATGGATGGTTTTAGAAGTAGCTCTAGTAATAAGAGTTAAATAAAGTTAAATTTAAAAAAAAGGTTAGATATCTTTTTTTTAATTAACTAGTATATTGGCCTGCGTTTTACGCGACTACAAAAAGTTCACATTAGTAAGTTATGAAATCACTTTTAAATTCTTGACATTCAAAAAATCAAAAACCAAATTATTGCAACCATAAAAGAAACTTCAAATTAACTTAAAATAAATATTTAATAATAAAAATTATAATTCTTAGTCCTAATGTTTCGTAAAACTTAATTTTTAAAACAAAAGGCAACAAATTTAAACCATAACAAAATTTTATAAAAATATAAAATGCCACAACGACACTGCACTATTCAAATATATATATATATATATATATATATATATATATATATATATATATTTATATGTATATAAATATATATATATGTATGTATATATATATTCTCTTATTTATAAGAGGGAGAGGAGCAGCTGAGGCAGGCAGGAGGTCGACATGCTTACTTCACCTGCTTCAACTATAATTTTATTATATCACTTCTAATTAATTATTATAAATTATTTATATATTAGAAAATTAACAATATTTAATTAAAAATTTTAAATAGACATTTATGACATATCTGCTTCAGCTGCTTAAACTTTAATTTTACCATATCACCCCTAATTAATTATTGTATCCCTAATTGAATATCGTAAGTCATTTACGTATTGCAAAATTAATAATATTTAATTAGGAAAAAGGTAAAATAGATATTTATGACTGTTTCGGCTGCTTCAACCGTAATTTTATCGTATCAGCAAAGCAAGCACGAGGTTGACATGCTTGCTTCAGCTGCTTCAACTGTAATTTTACTATATCACCCCTAGTTAATTATTATAAGTCATTTATGCATTAAAAATTAATAATATTTAATAAAAAAATTAAAATAGACATTTATGACATGTCTGCTTCAGCTGCTTCAATTGTAATTTTACTATATCATTTTTAATTCATTATTATATCACTAATTAAATATTATAAGTCATTTACATATTAAAAAATCAATAATATTTAATTTAAAAAATGAAAATAGACATTTATGATTGTTTCAATTGTACTTTTACTATACCATCGTTAATTAATTATTATACAAGTATTTTTTTAAAGTATTTTTGCTATGTCGATTCGAATTAGTTATTACAACTCATTTAAGACATGTATGCTTCATTGCATTCATTGTGATTTTACTATATCACCCCTAATTAATTATTATGATCGTCTAAGTATTTAAAAATTGATAATATTTCATAAAAAAAGGTAAAAGAGACATAAAATGATATGTCAACATAAAAATTTTGATTAACTATTGAAATTATATTAGTGCACATAAATTGAGATGGGACGGATCAAGACATAAAATAACTTATATTATTTGAAAATAAAATAAAAAGTATTGTAAATCACAATAATTAAGAACTTAATATAGAAGTATATATGTAAAAAAACATTTGATTGATGTCGAAATTTTATTTGTGCCACATAAATTGAGACACGGAGAATATTCATATATTATTGAAAAATAATATGAAAGACATTATAAATCGCATAATTAACAACTTAAGAAATTTAAAAAATATAAATATTTGACTGACTCTCGAAATTATACCAGCATCATTTAAATTAAAACAGAAGAAAAAAATATTATAAATCACAATAATTAAAAACATAAATTATTTTAATAATTTAAATTGAAATAAAAAATAATATATATTTGGCTCATGCTGGCACGGGTCTTCGATATCTAATCTATTATTTATAAGAGGGAGCTAAGTAGTTCAAGTAGGCACGAGATTGACATTTCTGTTTGTGCTGCCTGCTTCAGCCGTAATTTTTCTGTATCATCTCTAATTAATTATTATAAGTCATTTACGTATTATAAAATTAATAATATTTAACAAAAAAATAAAATAGACATTTATGACATGTCTGTTTTAGCTACTTCAATCGTAATTTTTTTATATCACTTTTAATTAATTATTATGGTGATCTACGTATTAAAATATTAATAATACTTCATAAAAAAGATAATAAGAGGGAGTTAAGCAGCTCAAGCAGGCACGAGGTCGATATGCCTGTTGTATCACCCTAATTAATTATTATAAGTCATTTACATATTAAAAAATTAATATTATTTAATAAAAAAAGTAAATCGACATTTATGACATGTCTATTTCAACTGCTTCAATCAGAATCTTACTATATCACTTCTAATTAATTATTATGGTCATCTAAGCATTAAAAAATTAATAATATTTCATAAAGAAAAATAAAATAGATACAAAATGATATGTCAACATAAAAAATTTGATTGACTATCGAAATTATATTAATGCACATAAATTTAGATAAGACAGCTAAAAAGTAACATATATTATTTAAAAATGAGATAAAAAATATTGTAAATCACAATAATTAAGAACTTAATTAAAAAATATAAAAAAAGGTTAATTGAATGTTAAAATTTTATCCGTGCCACATAAATTGAGACGGAGAGAGTATTCATATTTTATTGAAAAATTACAAATCACACAATTAACAACTTAAAAAATTTAAAAGATATAAAATATTTGGTTGACTCTCGAAATTACATCAGCGTCACTTAATTTGGAATAGAAGAAAAACTATTATAAATCACAGTAATTAGAAACTTAAATTATTTTAATGATTGATTACTTAAATTCTACTTGTGTCACTTAAATTGAGATTAAAAAATAACATATATTGGGCCCGTATTAGTACGGGCTGTCAATATCTAGTATATATTTAAATTGGCTAGAATTCAAAATGGACCAAAGATGATGGAATCAGAATTAGAAATTCTCTAAAATTTATTTTCTTTCCTTTCTTATTTTTCTCTCTTCTCTCATCCTGTTTTCCTTTTTTCATTTTTAATATTATTCATTTCGTTTATTCTCCTCAAAATCAATCATTACCTTCTTAATAACCTCTTTAGAGTGACACCTACTATTTTTATTTCATCTTCTATTTATATTTTCTTAATTTCTTTTATAGATAAGGATTAAAGAATTAATAAGAGATATTTATCTATAATCTATATCTATATCTATAATCTATAATATATTAAAAGTGTGAAAACCCTTAGAAAAGTGATTTGAACTTTTTACCCTTTATTAAAAGATCCTTCTTTAGATAAAACTGTTTTTTCACTATTTGTTTAATTTATTATTTAATCATTTTTTATTATATTAACTAGACTTCCTAAAATATATAGGACTCATAAAATATATGGTATGACAATTAATTAATATTTTTCTTTCTACTAGACTTCCTAAAATGCATGGACTCCTAAAATATATGGTAGGAAAATTAATTAATATTTTTCTTTCTACTTTTCAGTTAGAAAAATACTCCTAAAATAGATAGAACTCTATTAAGGAAATACTTCTATAAATATTGAGATGTACGTTAAGCTAGAAAACAAACCGATTTGCATATTGAGAGAATATGATTAATGCTCATCTAACTTGATCCGATTGCATGTCCAGATGGTGGATGTTTGATTTTCTAACCCACAACTTCTTCAATATTTTTGTCAGCATAATAGAATTCAACATGTGTGTGTGTGTGTATATATATATATCTTTTTTGTTTTCATTCAAAATCCTTCTTTAGGGTCAAAATTTTTGCTCAGACAAAAATTAGTTGGATCAAAATTGAAGCTTTGTGATCACTATTATATATTTTTCTTATAGTTTACAGGTTATAGATGAATGTCGGTTGGCTTTGAAGAATTTCTTAAGTAAAAGTTAGGTTTAATTGTATTGTTTTTATATCTTTATTACCCTATTATTTTATTTTAGTTTACAGATGCTAGATAAATGTGGGTCGACTTTGAAATTTTTTTAGGTAAAAGTTAGGTTTAATTGAATTACCATAATATCTCTATTAGTTTGTTATTTTGTGGTAGTTTATAGTGCGTAGATGAATCTCGATTGGCTTTGAGAAATTTTTATGTGTAAAATTTAAGTTTAATTGTATTATTTTGATATCACTTTTATCGTATTATTTTGTTGCAGTTTATAGGTGATAGATAAATGTTGGTCGGCTTTAAAGAATTTTCTTATGTAAAGGTTACGTTTAGTTGTATTATTTTGATATCTCTATTATCGTATTATCTTGTTTTTGTTTACAGGTGGTAGATGAGTGTCAAACGACTTTAAAAAAAATTTTGTGTGTAAAGATTAGATTTAATTGTATTATTTTGATGTTGATGAATGTCGATCGACTTTTAAAAATATTTTTGATGAATATTAGGTTTAATAAATAAATTCTCCATTTTTACATACTCAAAAGATATTAAATTTAATTATTATATTCATCTTTATTATTTAAACAAATATCCTATTTAATGTAATGTTTGAATCATTAAAATGAGGTACACGCTCAAGGCGCGTACATCTAAACTAGTACTATATTAAAAGTGTAAAGACCTTAAAAATGTTGTTTGAACTTTTTCCCTCATTAAAAATCTTTGCTTTAGATAAAATCATTTTTTAACTATTTTCCTAATATTTAAGAGTTGAAAATTAATTAAATATTCATATTAAAACCTTTTTTATTAGAAGTCATCAGAATTAATGACAACTAATACCTTTTAATTAGTTTTAAAATTCTAAATCAAATAACATTGATTTTATGAAGATTTGAAAAATCAAGAAATAAATATAAAAGCGTTAGATTAAGAAAAATATAAGAAGTACCAGTTTTTTAAAAGTTCTAAGTAAGTAATCAATGATTTTCTAAAGATTTAACTTTAAAATAAGAAAAAATTTTAAATATTGAAAAAATAAAAAAATAATCGTAAACTACAAATATGGTTCAAATCGATGGGTCTCTCTTAGACTCTAGCGGCAACAAAGAGAGGTACTACATAACCAATGCAAAAGTGACGATGCATTAACCACTTGAAACTACTAGTGGTAAAATACATACGTGCTTACAATAAAATATATGTTATATTTTTTATTATTATATTTAAGTGTGAAGAATTTTTGAGAAGTCATTCAAACTTTTTGCACTTTATTAAAAATCTTCATAGACAAAATCATCTAATTTTAAATAATTAAAAATTTCACGTGCGAGGCACGTGCAGTTAAACTAGCATTAATCAAATCACACTTCTAATTAATTATCCATTAAAATTTATAAAATCTATACATGTAAACTATTTTGAAATGGAAGAAGTATATAATAAGAGAACATAGATATTTTAATTTAAGCATTTGCACTTAGGGAAAAGGACAGAAACAACACTTCAAATTAAACTATTTCCACGAAAATGGCCATGGAATTTATCTAGCCATTTCAATTTGCTGGCATGTTCTATATCGTTTCTACACACCTTCTATACAGTTTCTATACATATCTTATACATATAAATATTCCATACAAAAATTCTACAGTTTTGATACATAATTTATACAATAATTGTATTTTTTTACACATTTTATACGATAATTATATAATTTTTATACACTTTTTAAATATTTTTTATATATATTTTATACATATACATATTTGATACATATATTTTATATATATACATATTCTATATAATAATTATATTGTTTTTATATAATTATATTTAATTATTATTTCTAAACAATAAAAAACAGATTATTTTTTCAGTTAAAAAATTTATAGCAAAAAAAATAAAATATTTTTAAAAGGGCCGAATGACTCAAGTTGAAAACTGTATTAGTATTGTATATGGATTGTATCAGTATTGTATATAGACTGTATCCGAACTACGTGGGTCAAAATGACCCAAATTAGAAAATGACTATAAAGTGGAAATATTATACTCGACTGACAACTTTTTGAAAAGATATCAAACTTGGGCTATTTGTTTTAAAAAGTGCTATAGAGTTTACTTTCCTCTTGCACTTATAAAATGTCTTTTATCATGTAAGTATGTAACTAATATGCATAATAGATGATATGATAAATATCATTAAATGTCATGATTTTTTTTACATTTTAATATTTATTTGCAATGAAATTTACCTTTTAAATACCAATAATTATTACTATTGATACTTACCTTTTTAATAGTAGTAGGTACTACATTGATCACTATCATTTTCTAAGAAAAAAAATAAGATAGTACATGAAAGTAAAGAATTTTTAGGAGAAGATATTTTCTATGCAATAATTTTAATTCTAATATAAGTAATGATTTCAAAAATATGAAAATGAAATAATTGAGATAATTGATTTTCCTAATTTAAGAATACAAGAATTAAAAAAAAAATTGAAAAGCAACAAAATAAAAAAAATCATGAACAATACTTAAATCTTGGCCACATGAACGTAAATGATGAATATAAGGTAAAACTCATCCATATTCGTTTCTTTTTTTCCTTGTTTTTGCCCATTTTCATTATTTCATTTGTCCTAATTTTTTGCCAAAAAATTGTAAAATTCCCATTTTACTCCAAATTTTATGCAAAATTTTCTCCTCTTCCACTACAACTTATAATTTTACCATAGAAAATATTATATAAAGTAGCCCGAGAAAATTGAAGGAAAGGTGTCTTTTAAGTGCTGAATGAAGGATTGGTGACATTAACCAACTTAAAGGATCAAACATAATTAAGAAACTTGATTAAGTTAATTGTGGACTTAATTAATATTTTTAAAACTTTCTTATCTTTTCAAAAATAAAAAACAACCTACACCCCTCTCCTCTCTAAATCGACTATCCCTCTCTCTCTGATAGTTTCTCTCAAACATCTCAACCAACAGTTCTGTAAATTTTTTCCTTCAATCCCCATTAACTTCAACCTCCGGCATCAAATAGTTTCAAGTTTCTTTTTTTATTTTCAGCCATCAATCGATGTGATAATATTCTCCGGCGACAACAACTTCGAGTTCTTCATCGTCCCTTTTCGACTTTCACAGGTAAAAAATTAGGGCTTTTTAGTTATGAAAAAAGAGGAACTTGAGTCAACTTCTCTCCTAGTATTGGTCAACAATTTAATATTTGTTGCTTAAATTTGAAATGGGAACTCAAGAAAATTCTATTTTGTGGTATTTTTTCTCTTCTCTTTTCGGAGTGAAATATGATTTTTTGTTGTTACTGTAATTTTTCTTCTAGAACTGTTGATTCGATTAGTTGGTGTTTGTTGTGTTTTTTGAAGTTAGTTTTTTTGTTGTTTGTGTTTGTACAAACAAAACAACAATGTTGGTGTTATTGGCCAATGTTGATGTTTTTGTTGTATTGCTGGGTTGATTCAGTGTTGTTTGTGGGTTGTTGTTGTTCTTGGTAAAAATAGTGTATTGATATTAAATGGCGATATTGTTGTTATTCTATTGAATAAAATCTTGCTACTGGTTTGTTTTTTTACAATATATGAACCATTTATTGCATCAGATGAACCATCGATTCCATCAGATAAACCATCAGTTGCATCAGATGAACCATATGTTACAACAGATATGCCATCTATTGCATCAGATAAACTATTTGTTGCAACAGATGAACCATCTTATGGATGAAATCCTAATAGCTATTCCAACACATGTCCAAAACTAATTTCTTCCAATAGATCATTGATATGTTGTAATAGATAACTTATCTATTGAAAGAAATCTAAATAATTTGATAATAGTTCCAACAGATCACTCATCTGTTGCAACAAATGAATGATCTATTGCACAGATCAGTCACCTGTTTCAACAGATGAGTGATATGTTGGAAGAAATCACAACAATATGAAAACTATTTTTATTGTTTCCAACAGATTACTCATCTGTTGCAACAAGTTTGTTATCTATTGCAATAAATAACTTAATTATTGCAACAAATAAGTAATCTATTTTCTTATTATTGTTTTACAGTGTTGTACTTGTTAGATTTATTATTATTTTTTTTAACAATGCATTAATCAATTATAATTTTTTATTTTTCTCTCATTTTTAGATAATATAGCTTCCAAAAGAAAAGAAAGCGAATCAAGTCCAAGTAAACGAATAAGTGAAGCAGCTAGGCTACATCCACAACTCTATGAGCTTGTTGTACAAACGATATCTCAAATAAAAGCAGAAGAAAATGAACATGAGAAAGAGGGAAGTTTCAAAAGAAATAATTCAAATTGTAATAGCCCTTCCACTGAAGAGTTGGTTAAAACCTTCAGCGTTGATAGTTATCCTATGAGAATGCAATGCGATGGTGCCATAGATTTAACTGGTGATTTTGTGGTAAAGTCAGCCATGGGAAAATCTTTTGATACCTTTAGAAAAATACTTTAAGACAAAAAATTAGATGCTTATTTCAAGGACAGCTGCTTTGAGCAATATCTTGATTTGCTGGAGGACAACAATGCTCGTTTCCAAATGAACATGTTGTATAATCTTCTCAAGCGTAGATTTATGTATGAAAATAAAGATAAGATGGGTGAGGTATGGATAAATTATTGTGGCATGCCTATTTGTTTTGGTTGGAAGGAGTTTGCCATAGCTACTAGACTAAATTGTTATCCTCCTTCTCATCTTATACCTATTCTAACCCCCCCCCCAAAAGCACCCCGCACACCAAAAGTCAAAGGCAAGTCAAGTTTTAACTTGTCCCAACAGATGACCTATTTGTTGTAATAGATGGGTTATCTGTTGGGACAAATTAAATCAAGACTTTCTACTATTTTAGTTTATTCCAACAGCTGAGTCATATGTTGCAATAGATGGGTCATCTATTGGAAATTATCATATAAGTATTCTTTCTATTTTAGTTTGTCCTAACAGATGACCCATCTGTTGCAATAAATAGGTTATCTATTGGGGCAATTTAAAAAGGTAGAAAGACCTATTGATTTTCTCCAACAGATGAGTTATCTTTTTCTATTTTTCTTGTATCTCTGTGATTATCATTGACAATTCTGGCTTTCAAGGTGGATGCCTCAGTAGAAGCTACTGCTGAACAATATAATATCACAGTTGATAATCCATCAACTGCTTCCAAAGAGGAAGAAAAAGTGAAGTCTGTTAGTCCGAAAGAATGAAAAAATTAGCTGCTTGAAGGGTTCAACATCTCAGACGAGGCTCTAAAAAAACAAAAAAAGTTGATCAACGACTATTCAAAATAAATTGGCGATGAGATGTTAAAGCTTCATGCCAGCAGGTAGATAAATTATTTTTAAAAATATTGATTTATACAATTCTTCTTGTAAAAACATGACATTAACACATATAAATCATGCAAAAAACAAAATGACGAGCACTACAAAGTGAATCAATCGATTTTTGTTGTTGATATGTTCAACTTAGTGTTGCACATCCCAAAATGAAGAATTGATTCTATTTAATGTCACATCCCTAAACTTGCTGGAATGGTGAGGTTTATTTTGGGTTATTTAATTGTATCTGTTTATTAATTTTTATTATTACGTAATCTGAATGTTTGATAATATGTGCAACATGTCGATGCCATTTTTTAATACCTTTGAAAGAAGGCCAAGTTGCAAACACAACAACAATACAGATACAAGACAGGCAATCATTTGTTCAGAGTTTACATCAATAAGGTCTACGATCTTTATCAACAACAGTTGGAAGTTCCCCAAAATGAGGAATGTTTAATCAACATCATTAAAGGTTTTAGCATTCCAGCTGGCTTACCTTGGTATTTGGTGGACAAAGTGTACATCCTAACAATTGCGGTGGTGAATTCCATTGGATGTTGGTTGTCTTTGTTTTAAAAGAGAGGTACATCCGAGTTTATGACTCGGTGTCAGCAAGGAGATGTTCTGGACCGTCATCTGAGATACAAAAGCTGGCCAAATATTACCTACTTACCTTGAATTAAGTGGCTTTTTGGACCAAAAGATTCGTATTAATTGGTCGATGATTGAAGCATACCAGGATAAAATGGATAATTCATTTGATGTAGAATATAATGAAGGAATCGCTCAACAATCTAGTGGTAGCATATAATTATATCATGATTTAGTTTTATAGATTTCACAACTCTTACATTAATTATAAGATATGTGTTATCTAATATTTACAATCGCAGGGATCACAGTCTTTTTATTGCCGCTTACGTCGAGTATTTAAGCAATGGATTACAAGTACCAAATGATGGACTTGATGTCCAATTTCTCCATAAAATATATGCCACTCTTTTATGGTATTATAGAGATGTGAAGGTTGATAATCAGTGCGTAAGCGACATTAAAGATCAACGACGACCAAAACCGAATTCCACACCACCGAATAAAGAACAACTGGTCAATATTGAGTAGATTTTTATAACTTGAGTCTTGTCAAAGTAATAACCTCTCCTCTCTGTAGGAATTGTTCGCTTCAAAACTTAAATTGTAAATATTTATCATATGTACCCATAATAAATTTTTACATTTCATTTATTTGTTGATTTGTTTAATGTAATTTGTGAAGGCTTAGATTTATTTTATTTTGTCTGTGAATTTTATTTTTTTTCCTTAGATTTGAACCTATTAATTGAAATGAAATAGTAGACTCAAAAATTACAACAGATAATGGATCTGTTGCAACAGATAGTACATATGTTGTAAATTATCAAACAGGTCTTCGTACTGGTTTGAATTGTTCCAACAGATGGACTATCTGTTTCAACAGATGGTTCATTTGTTGGTACAAGTTAAAACAATAGTAATTATTTTTTGTATTAATTCATAAGTTTGCAAATTTAATAAAATGATACAATTGTCATCAAACATAAAAAATTTAAAAATTGTCATTACTTAACAATATACAATTAAGTTAAAAACTTAGAATAAAAGTTGCTATCATTTTTTTACATTTTTTTTAAACATAGGCTTCAAAGTTTGATATATGATCTATGCAGCCCAGACCTCTTGCATCCTTGCCACAGTGTTGTCATTCAGTAAAGTCCTTGGTAATGATATTTCGATCTCGATTAGCAAACATTTGATATATGCAAGCGAGTATGACCCGCATGCGATACCAGTGTTATTTTTGTCGAGATCCTTTTTTCGACCTTCAAAAGTCCTTTTTTAACACTTTCTTTAGCAAGTCATGTATTAAGTCACTTTGCTCAAACAATTTGGGGAGCAAGTCCAATAGTGGTTGCACCTTGTGAAAAAAATCTCAGTCCTTGATGCATGGTAAGTTGAAGTCATAAGCATCAATGTGTCCCTTATGGAGGAGGATCTCAAGTGTCACAAAAAGTTTTTTTTCAGGTTCATGACTGCAAGAATTCTCTCTGCCCTGATCCAATTCTTATCGTATGGAAATGGTCTCTTTTCTCTAACATAGTTAATCATATCTTGATCCTATTGGAACTATGAAATTAACGTCTCAAGATCTAGGTCACCGAGAGTTTTTGCTTCGGTACTGATTACTTTGTACCTACTCATGAAATTATTGTAGAAGTTGAGGTCCATTATCCTATCGCCTCGATCATATGCTTCGCTGTACGTGAGGTGTCTTGCTCTCATGAGGCAGAGAATTTCATCAACATGTTGTGATATAAAAAGATAATTTTTAAATAGGTTAGTGATTAAATAAAAAAACCAACTGGAAAGATGCAACAGATTGACCATCTGTTGTAACAGATGGTCCATATATTGCAATAAATGATAATATGTTACAGTAATCTATTGCATAGGTTCTCTAAATCTGTTAACAGATTACCTATCTTCTGCAACTTATGCAATAGATGGACCACCTGTTGCAATAGATTACCTATCTGTTGTAACTGATTACCTATTTGTTGTGTAGCTTCTCTGAACTTGTGTCAACAGATTACCCAATCTACTACAACTTATGCAGCAGATGGGTAATCTGTTAAAAAAGATGACTTAGAAGGTTAGGTTGTAATAATTAAAGACTTACCTTGTCCTTGTACCACACATGCATATCTGTCATCATCTTAAAGTCTTCGGAGGAAAGTGGATTCATCATGAAAAACCTTGGGGGATTCTTGGAATTCTTGTAATTTCTCAGAGTCATCAACCTATTGGTGCCAACTAACGCGTATATGTCCACCTTCTTTAACAGTACCTGAACTTCATTAATATTTGATGGAGGAGGACTTGCAATTTTTCTTGATTTCCTATTTGAGATACATGCAATTGATTTTTCTTCTTCCTAACCTCCACTGTTGGAGTGTATAGCTCTCTCACCTTCTTAGATAGTATGACACCTTTCTTAGATGTTAATACATTAACAACATGAGTGAGATCAACTATTCTTTTGAAGAGCGCATCCTATCTGTCCATGCACTTTTTGCATTTGTAAAGAGAACATGAGCTTGAAGAGGGATGAGTTGGACCACCAAAAGGGGTGATTTAGAAATCATTATCTTCTAGAATGTTAAATTTGATGGAAGACATATTTATTTTTCTTGAGCATCCTCAACATGCTCATCAGCTGGCACCAATATCAATAACTCCACTAGCACCACCCCCATAAGAAGCACCTAAATCTACTACAGTAGGTTGAAGAGCCTCAACATGAGGCTGACCTTACTTGATTGCTTTTCTTATGGTTGTTGCTCCAGCCAATTTCTTTCTTATTGATTCCACCGTTGGGTGTACTATTGTATGAACAAGACTAACACCAATACTACCAATACCACTACTACCACCACCAACACCACCAACACCAATACCAACACTACCAATACCACCACCACCAACACCACTACCGCCACCACCACCACCAAGACTAACACCACCAATACCACTACAAATACCAACACCATCAGCACCAACACCAACACCACCAATACCAATACCAATACCAACACCACCAATAATACGAACACCACCAACACCACCACCAATAACAATACCAATACCAATACCACCACCATCAGCAATACCAACACCACCTAAACCACCAACATCAACACTAACACCAATGATCTGATGTGGATTTATGCACTTCAGTGTTGTTATCCGCACTTATTTAACTTTGTTTTGAGGATTTCTTGTCTGACTAATATGTTTAAAATGATATAATTGAGAATATAAGTGTTCAAGTACTTGATTACAATGTTTAAGGTGTAGTTCAACAAGTTTGTACTTAATTTGGTCACTTAAAGTTCAAATGAGGAAACTAGTATTACTAGTTTGAACTAGGTGTTGTTCTAGTTGATATTGATGGATTCTAATGTGTGTAATAAGTTCCTAATGGTTTGGTTGTGTAATTATGTGTATAAAAACGTATTTATAATTTTTAAGGTTCAATTGAAACAATTCAAGAGTCAAACCAAGTTAAAGATCAAAAGGACAAAAACTAGCATTCTTAGCTTGAATTTCTAGTTCGTCATCTTGGATGATTGTGTTTCTTTGAGCTCTAGTTTGTGGTGCTTGATGTTATAGTATGCTTGGTGAGTTGATTATGATAATATATGAATGATATAAAAGCTGGAAATCAAGTGAAAACAACGCCACAAGATTGGGAATAGATCAACAGAAGCACAAGACATGACTTGACGTAAAACAAACACGTTTGTTGTCACTAGCACATGTAGGACCTTAGAAAGGGTAGTGGGATGCGTGCCATGTATAGGAAGCTTCCTAAGAGGCCCAAAACATTTTTATCTCTAGATGAGCCCATGGAACTACCCCTATCCCAGTGAAATGACCCTCGCGATGCGACCCTTATTCCATCGATAATAAAAATCCTTGTCCTATAAATAGGACTCCTGTTCTTGTTGTTATACACCTTGGAAGTCTTGGTGATTTGGAGAGGGGATTATAAATACTTTATTTAGGTTTTTAACTCTTTAATTTAGATTTTTAAGGGATTATATCATGGATTCAATTACTTTGATTACGGTTATGTCTATTAGTGGCAAAACGCCCCTTTCCGGTGTTAAGGCGAATAACATGTTTACTTCCACTTTGAATTGAGTTTGTTTGATTGATTATCATATTTGGTTGTTTGTTTATCCTTTTTATTACTATTTTAAGGATTTACAACCCTTAGAAAACATATATTGTCGACCTTGTGAGCTCGGGAGGGGGAATAGGAAGATAGAATGTGGGGATAGATAGAGTAAGGTTCTCATTCTTTTATGAAATAAGGAATTTGAATTAGCGACTAGGATAGGGATATACCTAGAAGTCTTTCTTGGTTCACATGTTGGATGACCTCTTAATGCATCTAAATGGATTATTACATCCCCGCTCAATGATGTAGTTGTAATGTCTAGTTAGATAAAAGGTTAGAGGTAGGGAGACCATGACCATAAGATAAACCCTACGAATCAACAACCAAGATAAGTAATCTAACGAATGAAGTTCAATAGCGTAGTATGATTGTTCATAGTGCTTTAACCCTGGGTTTTCATCCATTGATTATCCAAAGTCTTTACTTTACCACATTATTTACTTTACTTTTAGTTTATAAACTTTCAAAACTCTTTTGGTTACGTTTGCACTGATTAATCTCAATAGTTAAACTGGAATTAGATAGTTGCTTAACACAAGTCTCTGAGAGATCGATATTCGCCTTTATTTAAGGCCACAATATTACTTGGTGAGACCACATACACTTGCGTGTACACTTGAGCGCAACAACCAATGCCACCAGTACCAACACCAACACCAACACCACCACCACCACCACCACCACCAATACTACCACCAATACCAACACCACCAACACCAACACCAACACCAACACCAACACCAACACAACACCAACACCAACTCCAACACCAAATCCAACACCAACTCCAACACCACCAACACCACCAACACCCATACTAATATGGCCACCACCTATAACAACATCACTAACACTACCACGAATACCAACACCAATACTACCAATACCACTACCACCACCACCAATAATACCAATACTACCAACTCCAATACCAATACCACTAATACCAAGACCACTAACACCAACACCAACACCAACACCAATACCAACACCAATAATACAAATAACATCAACTTGGTATTGGTGTTGGTGTTAGTATTAGTGGTGTTGGTGGTGTTGGTATTGGTGGTGTAGGTATTGCAACAGGTGGAACATATGATGGAAGATATATTAAAATAAGTCTTCCAACAAATTCTCCATCTGTTGCAACTGATGAATTAGCTATTGGAATAAATCAAAATAACTCTTCCAATAGATGACCCATCTGTTGTAATAGATGGATGACCTATTGGAAGAAATCAAACCAGTAGCAAGACTATCTTGGTTTTTTCAAACAGATGACCTATCTGTTGCAACATGTTGGTCATCTGTTGCAATATATGGGTCATCTGTTGCAACAGATAATTCATCTATTAAAATTCTTATCGTAATTATTATATTTATTGATTTTGTGTTACCCTTATTTAAAATTATACAAACATCAATTATAATATTTTTTTTATGTTTTTATCTTATTTATAGATAAAAGATGTCTCCCCAAAGAAAAAGAAGTGAACGCTGATCAACTTTTGCCTGATCAACATAAAAGGTTGGAGTAAAGATGGGTTCGGAGAAATAAACTACTTGTAGATGAAACCACTTCATATATGGAAGGTATGTATTACTGATCATGTTATCATAAAAACACACATAAAGTACAATAATTTTGTGAATTTTTGTTTTTACTGATTAGGCATTGATCATTCAAATAAGATTTTGCATTTTACTGTTAAGCTGATAGGTCTAAACTGATAAGTCCGAGGGACGTAGAAGGTGGTTTCGATACCCTGTTACAGTTTAATGATGGTTTTGCTAATGTTTATGTGTCAAGATTAGAGAAGGGATCAAGTTTTGGTGGCAGTGTTGAGATTTAATAGTGATTTGACTGATTTTAAGGGTTCAATGGACTTTGAAAGGCCTCTGAAGCCTCTCACCACTACAAACAAGAATGAAAATCCCATAGAAATTGCCATAGTTTAAATTTATATGGATGGGTTGCTCGAGGTGATGATTATACAGCAAAAAGTGCTTGGGAGAATATCTGCGAAAGAAAGGGGAGGTGCTGAAGACTATCTCAACTCAGACCTTATTAAAGAAAAGAAACACGGGGTAGCAGGGAACTTGTATCAAATCTGGCGGATGAAAATAACATGAAAAATGAAAAAACTGAATGAGATACAAAAGTTAAATTGTATTCAAAAATGAAAATCCATCACTTTTTGTTGAAAAAAAATGGTAAAGTAGACTGGAGCTGTGCACTTTTCCAGGAACTGCGACTGGTTAGCGTGGTTTGAATGATCAACTCCAAATAAAAAAACACAAGTCCAAGGAAACATCTTTGCAAAAGCCGATGGATGGGAAGATGTACAGTTAAGAATGAAACTTGCAACAAGAACTGCTGAAGTTAAAATGAGGGATCAAGCCAAGATGACAATTTGTGAAGTTAAATCTGCATCCTATGCCTTCTATTGTGGCTCTGGTCATATCAATTACAGTGGAAACAAAAGGGCATGGAATTTCTGCTCAACTTTAGACCTTTTTATTTCCCCTGCTATTGACCTTATCCGAATCATAAACAAAAGGAATAGGATGCAAGTTTAACTTCAGAAATTACCGCCTTGGCTTGATCCCTTATTTTAACATCAGTAGTTCTTAGTGCAAATTTTATTCTTGACCGTATATCTCGCAAAGCGGCTTTCTTGGACTTGTGTTACTTTCTTTGGAGGTGATCATTCCGACCATGCTAACTAGTAGCAATTACGTACCAATAACTCCAGTCCACTTTACCATTTTTTTTCAACAACAACTGATGGATTTTCATTTTTAGATACACGTTCATATTTAGAGCTCATTTAGATTTTTAATTTTTCAAGTCAATTTCATTGGACATATTCGCTAGAAGTTCCATGCTTGCTACCCTATGTTTCTTCTTTAATAATATCTGAGATGATATAGTATTCAACAACTCCCTCTTTTCTCGCAAATATTCTCCTACAACACGTTCTGTTGTTGAGTAACCCATCTATTTAAATTTGGACCCGGGGAATTTCTATTGGTTTTCCATTCTTATTTACTGCACTCGAAGGCTTCGAAGGCCTTGTCAAACTCCATTGCACCATTAAAAGTAGTCCAATCACTATTGGATCTTTACATTGCCATCAAATATTTATCCCTTCTAAAAACCTGATGCATAAACATGAGCCAAATCATTATTAAATTATAACAGGGTATCAGCGGTCCCTCAGTGACACGACTTAAACCGGGGCCTAGTCGTGTCGGGTATCTCAAGTCTAACTAGGATCGAAGACCCCCATAATACCCCACCATTAACCACCCCAAACCCTATGTCAGATGAATTTCAAATGTATAACAAGATAAAACAATAATGATCTAAAGAAAATAAAGTAAGTCCATAACTATAACCAAACAACCATAATCAAATATCCAACCAATACCCATCCCAATTCCAATACTAATACCAATGCTAACATTGATACCGACATCGCCCATACCCATAGTAGTCCGATAAAACCTTTAACCAAAATCAAAGAACATCTGGTCGAGACATGTCCCTAACCATAGCCAAAACAAAGATCAAAGAAATATCAATAATGGAAAGAAGTCCAAAGAATGAAATGGAGTCTTCCGGTGTATGGAAGCTCACTACTTCAATCTGAATTAAAGTTGTCCCCAAATCCAAGTCACTGAGTAGGAGGAATGTTATTATGGACGGTTCCTGCATCGCGTGGGGATACAACACCTGAAGATGGTTGACAGATTGAATGCTAGCATGTAACTCAGGGATAAAAGTAAAATAATGCTACCATTCAAAACCAAATCAAATAACCATATGCAATCACCCCCATATATATATATATATATATTATGCCGGGATAAGGAACAAGGTTTAGCATGCATTTAAATCTTAACCTGGGTTTTGTAGCTTAACCATCATAAAATCCACCCACGGGCTATATGGGTTCACCTTTCCCTGCTGAAAGGGCCCCGATGCGTGTTAGCCGCATGAACTAAGGGTATCAAGGAAGACCAGGGAATGCCCTAACCCTACGTCAAACTAAGATACAATTATATAAATAGTATGAACTACGCACACAGTTCATCAAGACCAAACCTCATGACGGAAATCATGAGTTTCCAAAGTTCGTCCTTCGGACTCACACCTTCACCGCTATCACAAACCCCATTATCGCCTAATTAAAACTTTTAGCACATAACCAAAACACCAATTCCCAGAGTCAATTATTAAGGCATTAAAAGTGGTATCGTCATACCGACTATAGCTTGCAAGTAATGTCATTAGACAAAACTTGTGGGAGTTCTTCGTACCATGCAGACTCCATTATTAAAATAACTTGGGGGTTTTCTTCGTACCCCACAAGGTTTTCAAAACCAGCCTTAACTATTTAACCATTTTGTTCCATGCATTAGATTCAAGAAATAGTCAAAGCGAAACACTTTGGGAATTCCATTATACCCCTAATTCAAATTCCCACCTTTCTCATAGCTACAAATCAATTTTACAAAATAAGGTTGGGGTTATAAATACTTAAAGAGTCACAAGTCTAAAGCAATTTACCATTATCAAGTTCAACCACCATACCTATGCAACCATATGTTCAAAACCATAATCAAAATAAGGAAAACCATTATTAAACCATGATAAACAATATTCATCCATGAACAACCAAAACCCCCAACCTTTATTTTAAAACCATAACAATACCATGAAAACCATACATTAAAACATATGCCATTAGTAAAATAACAAAGAGGGAGGAGTGACATCTATTAGACACCAAGAAGTACGAAGAGAAATTGCCTTTGAGAGCCTTAATTAATTAGCTTGATAAAACCCAACTTTTGCTTGAACATGGAGTTTGAGAAAGAATTTGAGAGTGTTTTAATGGGAATAATTTGTTAATGAAGTCCCAAAAGATATTTTAAGCCGTGGTATGAAAGGGACTTAAAGTAGGAAATGTCCAAAATGCCCCCAACTTAAAAACTATAAAAAAGCTGCATGTGGTTGCTAGTCGACCCCTTGATGACTCGTGACCACAACATACGACTCGTACCCTTGAGTCGTCCCCAAGATAGTGAGTTGGACACCCATACACCGTCCACCATACTTTACCATGATTCCATACATCACTGGACCATACGACTCGCATGGTCTAGTTGTATCCAAGACAGAACCCAAGGGATTAGACACTGGACAATATACGACTTAACCATACCTCTCGTAACCTATCCTCACGGCTCTTAGTGAGAGACTCATACTCAAAACCAAGACAAGCCATTAAGTTATTGATTTGATTAAGGATCGTCTTAATGACTCATTACCACCCCTAACGACTCGTACCACTAATTCATTTCCAAGATTAAAAACCCAACCACCACCTGCTGGACACCAAGTGACTAGGGTCACCAGACCTGTATCCATACCATACGACCCGTATGATTAGTCGTTACTAGGACAGTGAGCTCAAAGCTCAAGAATTTTTCAAGGGCTGAAATTGAGGGTGTTTCAATTCTCCCCCACTTAGATCATTCGGACTCGAATAATGAGACAAGGCAGTTATTAGCACAATTTAACCCCCAATTAATTATATTTCTACCATTAAGACAAAACACAAAATACCAAGCAATTCACAATCTACCTTTATCAATGATAGAAAAACAAGGATTTTAAGAACAACACATACTTTAAGCACAATTTTCTGAAATAGGAAATAGGAATGGATACTTGGACTCCATGCCCTCTTCAGCTTCCCAAGTAGCCTTTTCGACCTTGTGGTTCATCCATAGAACCTTTATCAAAGCTACGTCCTTGGTTTGCAACCGTCAAACTTGTTGATCCAAGATTTTAATAGAAACCTCGTTATAAGATAGAGAATCCAAAATACCAATATCTTTGATAGGCATAATTTGTGATGAATCACCTACACACTTCCTTAACATAAAAACATAGAAAATTGGGTGAATGAAGCTCAAACTACAAGGAAACTCCAACTTATACGCAATATTGCCAACCCTTCTTAAGACCAACATACCGGAGATTGAGCTTCCCTTTCTTCCCAAACCGCATCACTCCCTTCATGGGAGACACCTTCAAGAAAACCCTATCCCTAACCTCAAACTCTAACTTCCTACGCCTCACATCTACGTAGGACTTCTAGTGACTTTGGGCAGCTTTAAGCCTATACCAAATCATCTTCACCTTCTCCATGGCTTGGTGAATCAAATTCGAACCAAATATCTCTACCTCACCAACCTCGAACCACCTAATAGGAGACCTACGCTTCCTACCATACAAGGCCTCAAATGGACCCATCCCAATGCTAGAGTAGTAGTTATTATTATGCACAAACTCTATAAGAGGGAAATTCTTAACCCAACTACCACCATAGTCAATCACGCAAGCTCAAAGCATATCTTCTAACGTCAGAATAATTCTTTTTACCTGCCCATTTGACTGTAGGTGGAAAGCAGTACTAAGACTCACCTTGGTCCCTAAATCTTTCTTAAATAACCGCTAAAAGTGTGATGGAAACCGCATACCATAATCCAAGATAATAGAAATAGGTACCCCATGCAACTTCACAATCTTTTGGAGGTACAACCTTAAATAATCCTCCATAAAAAAATTAGTCCTCACTAGCAAAAAGTGAGCAGACTTAGTCATCCTATCCACGATGACCCAAATCGAATTGAACTAATTCCAAGATCAGGGAAGACCTGTAACAAAATCCATGTTGATCACTTTGCACTTCCACATGGGAAACTCAATTTCTCGATATAACCCTCCAGGTCTCATGTGCTCAACTTTTACTTATTGGCACACAATGCACTTAGCCACAAAATTAGCCATATCTGACTTCATATTGTTCCACCAATAAATCTCCTTAAGGTTGTAAAACTTTTTCATCGAGCCAGGATGAATAGCATAGCGCGACTCATGTGCCTTAGCCAAGATCCTCTCTCGCAATCCATCTATATCTGGAACACATAATCTCCTTTGGTACCGCAAGGCACCATCACCACTAATCTCAAAAGCCATTACTTTCTGCCACCTATATCACCCTTGATCCTCATCAAGATTAGATCTAACACTTGCTTTTCTTTCACCTCAGCACCCAGGAAGGACTTTGCCACTTTCTCAACACACCCCCATCCTCAGAGTCCAAGAGGCGAACTTTAAGGTTAGCCAAATGGTGAATATCTTTCACCAATTATCACTTTCCCTCATCCACATAAGCTAGAGTCCCCATGGATAACCTTTTTAGAGAATCAATAATTACATTAGCTTTACCTGGATGGTAGTGAAGAGTCATGTCATAATCCTTGAGTAGCTCAAGCCATCTCTTTTGCCTGAGGTTAAGCTCTTTTTGGGTGAATACATATTGCAGGCTTTTATGATATAAAAAGATATCCACATGCACTTCATATAAATAGTAATGCCAGATTTTTAACATGAACACCACAACAATTAGCTCCAAGTCATGAATCAGATAATTTTTCTCATACACCTTCAACTGTTTAGAGGCATAAGCTATATCCTTGCTATGCTATATCAAGACATAACCAAGCCCCACTTGGGATGCATCACAATAGACTACAAAACCATCCGTGCCTTCAGGAAAGGTTAAGACCGGTGCCGTGGTCATCCTATCCTTCATCTTCTCAAAACTACCCTCACAAGCATTAGACTATAAAAACTTTATCTTCTTCTAAGTTAACTTAGTCAATGAGGTATCTATAGTAAAAAAACCTTCAACAAACCTCCTGCAGTAAACGGATAAACCCAAGAAGATCTGAATATCAATTTGAGTCATGGGTTTAGGCCACTTCTTAACCACTGCTACTTTCTGTGGATCCACCATGATCCTTAGAAATGACGTGGACTAAAAGAGTGATAGCGTTCAACCAGAATTCATAGTTTGAAAATTTGGCATACAACTGCTGCTCTGTCAGGGTCTGTAATACAATACAAAGGTGATCGGCATGATCCACCTCACTTTTTGAACAGAATATCATCTCTAAACATAATGATGAACAAATCTAGAAACTAATGAAAGACTCTGTTCATTAAGTCCATGAATGCCGTCAGTGCATTAGTCAATCCAAAAAATATAACAAGAAACTCAAAATACCCATACTGAGTATGGAAGGCAGTCTTAGGAATATCCACATCCCTAATCTTTAGCTGATGATACCCAGATTAAAGATCAATGTTGGAGAAATACTTAGCACCCTGAAGCTGAGCACCCTGAAGCTGATCAAACAAAGAGGGTACTTATTTTTTACTGACTACTGTCATCTTATTCATTTGTCAGTAATCAATACACATCCGAAGAAAACCATCCTTCTTACGCATAAACAACATTGGTGCACCCCAAAGAGACACACTAGAATGGATGAAACCCTTGTCCAATAGATCTTTTAGTTTCTCTTTTATCTCCTTTAACTCAGCCAGAGCCATTTTATATGGGGGAATGAAAATAGGAAGAGGGTCTGGAATAAAATTAATCCCAAAATCAATCTCCTTATCAAGAGGGATACTAAGAAGTTCATCAGGGAAGACCTCATGGAATTCATTCACTACCAGGATGGAATATACCAAGGAACCATAAATTGACCAACCCTTGAATTGACCCACTTTTTTTTGGACCACTTTCCACCATCCCTGCCATTCTGCTATTGGCCACCACCCTGGTTAGAAAATCTAAACTTTTTGCGCTGCCTCTCCCCTATCTCTGCCTACTTCTTGTTCTCTTTCTTAACCTACTGCATGTACACCACTAACTTGGAGATGCCCATACCTTGTTGACCAAAATTAAGTCTCGAGACAATCCAGAAGTAAACTTCATTATTCTAGCCCTCAAGCTAGAAACCAACTCCGAAGCATATTGAGACAACTAGAGAAACTTCAAGGCATACTCCTTGACTGACATCTTACCTTACTTCAGGTTAACAAACTCTTCTGCCTTTGTCTCTCTTAACTCTTGAGGAAAGAAATGATCTAGAAAGCATTAGAAAAATCATCCCACAGATCTCACTCAGCATCATCACCCCTTGACTGGTCCCATTCCTCATACCACTGATAGGCTATATCTTTCAACTGATAGGCAGCAAACTCTACGCCCTCCATATTATTGGCGTGCATAACATGAAAGATATTTTCTATCTCATCAAAGAAACTTTGAGGGTCCTCCTCGACCCTAACTCCAGTAAAGATTGGAGGATTCAACCTCATAAATTGACCAACTCTTGTGGTCTCAGAAGATAGAGTAATAAAAACACCACGCTCAATTTGAGAAGCTACCAATTGTGCCAATAGATGAGTATATTGATGAAACTCAGCATTCATCACATCAACCTAAGGAGATCAAGAAGGACTGAGGGTAACCGGTAGAACTCCAGAAGGACAATCAAAAATTGGACCCCTAGATCGTGTCTGGACCCCATAAGTAGGATGGGTCCCATTAATATTATCCTCGGGTAGGACAGAGGAGTTTCGTGAACTTTAAATTATTTGGGAGGCATGATATGAAAAGAAAATAAATGGGTTTAGAAAATATTTCAGGACCTTAGACTCTATAAATTAAAAATAGAACACAAGAAAGAAAAACATTCCAAAATGACTTGTAGCCTCACCCATATGAGTGTGGCATGCGACACACCCTTAAAAGAGACTCTACTTGGCACAGCTTTGTAGCCTTACAATTGACCATAAACCTAGAGCTCTGATACCAATCTGACATGACCCAAACCAAGGCCTAGTGGTGTCGGATATCTCAAGTCCAACTAGGATTGGAGACCTCTCCCAATACCTCACTATTAACCACCCCACACCTCATGTCGGATAAATTCCAAATGTATAATAAAATAAAACTACAATAATCTAAATACAATAAAATAAGTCTATAAATATAACCAAACAACCACAACAAAATATCCAACCAATACCCATCCTAATGACAATACCAATACAAATTCTAACACTAATAATGACATCGCCCATGCCCATAGTAGTCCAATAAACCCTCTAACCAAAATTAAAGAACATCTAATCGGGATATGCCCCCGACCATAGCCAAAACCAAAACCAATGAAATATTAATAATGGAAAAAGGTCCTTAGCATGAAATAGGGTATTTCAGTGTATGAAAGCTCACCACTTCAATCTGACTCAACTATCCCTAAATCCAAGTCACTAAGCAGGAGAAATGGTAGTATGACCGGTTCCTACATTGCGTGGGGATACAACGGCCGAAGACGATTAGCAAAGTGAATGCTAGCATGTAACTTAGGGATAAAGGTAAAATAATGCCGCTATTTAAAACTAAATCAAATAACCATATGCAATCACATATATATATATATTGTATCGAGATAGGGAGCAAGGTTTAGCATGAATTTAAAATCTTAACCTGGGGTGTATAGCTTAACCATAAAAAAATCCACCCACAGGCTATTTAGGTTAAGCTCCCTTGTTGAAAGGGCCCTAGTGCGTGTTAGTCGCATAAATTAGGGGTACGAAAAAAGACCAAGGAATGCCCCGACTCCACGTCAAACTAAGATACAATCATATCAATAGTGTGAACCATACACACAGGTCATCAAGACTAAACCTGATGACAACAATCATGAGTTTCAGTGTCCGTCCTTCGGACCCACACCTTCACGGCTAGCTATCACAACCCCCATTATTGCCCAATTAAAATGTTTAGAACATAACTAAAACACCAATTCCTAGAGTTAATTATTAAGAAATTAAAAATGGTATTATTATACTGACTATAGCTTGTGATTAATGTCACCGGCCAACACTTAGGGGAATCCTTCGTACCCCGCAGACTCCATTATTAAAATCACTTGGGGATTTTCTTTGTACCCCATAAGGTTTTCAAAACTAGCCTTAACCATTTAACTATTTTTTTCCATGCATTAGTTTTAAGAAATAGTCAAACCAAACACTTTGGAGATTCTATTGTACCCCTAATTCAAATTCCCACCTTTCTCATAACTACAAACCACTTTTACAAAACAAGTTTGGGGTTATAACCACTTAAAGAATCATAAGTTTAAAGTAATTTACCATTATAAAGTTCAACCACCGTACCCATGCAATCACATGTTCAAAACCATAATCAAAATAAGGAAAACCATAATTAAACCATGAGAAACAATATTCATCCATGAACAACCAAAACCCCTAACCTTTATTTCAAAACCATTACAATACAATGAAAACCATACATTAAAATATATTCTTTTAGTAAAATAACAATGAGGAAGAAGTAACACGCCTTAGACACTAAGAAGTATAGAGAGAAATTGCCCTTGACAACCTTAATTAATTAGCTTGATGAAACCCTAGTGTATGCTTGAACAGGGAGTTTAAGTGAGAATTTGAGAGTGTTTTAGTGGGAATAATGTGTTAATGAAGTCCCAAAAGATGTTTTAAGTCGTGATATGAAAGTGACTTAAAGTGGAAAATGTCCAAAATACCCCCAACTTGAAAACTATAAAAAGGACGCATGTCATTACGAGTCAACCCCTTGATGACTCGTGACCATAATATACAACTCGTACCCTTGAGTTGTCACTAAGACAGTGAGTTGGACAACTATGCATTGTTCACCATATGACTCCATGATCCCACACGTGATTGGACTATACGCCTCATATGGTCTAGTCGTCTCTAATACAAAACTAAGAGATTGGACACTGGACAACATACAACTCAACTTTACCGCCCAATTACCTATCCTCACAACTCGTAGTAAGCCACTCATACTCAAAGCCAAGCCAAGCCACAAAGTTACTAATTTTATTAAGGATAGTCCTAATAAATCAAGACTGAAAACCCAACCACCACCCACTGGACACCTAACGACTAGGGTCACCTAACCCATACCCATACCATACAACCCATATAATGAGTCGTTACTAGGATAGTGATCTCAAAGCTCAAGAATTTTCCCAGGGCCAAAATCTAAGAATTTTCACTCAGCCTTATCAATTTGGACCTATCAAATTTAATTGCAAAATTTTGGATCTTATTTGAAGGATCAATGCCTAATCAGTAAAAAATAGCATTCACAAAATCACCATACTTTATGTGTGTTATCATGATAAACTTATAAGTAATACATACCTCCCATATATGAAAGTGGATCTATCCATCTGCACATACCTTATTCTTCCTACACCATCACTGTCAAATGGTGTTTTATTTCCAGTTTCCATCATTGTAACACCCCGGGTTTTTTGGTCATTGAAAATTTCTAAAATTTTATCCTTACTGCCTTGATTATGACTTACTCTATGAGTCGTAGGGAGTCATGACTATTCGCAGGACTCAAATCATAACCTAAACAGTAAGTGTGTGAACAATTTCCACTCTGAGTACGAGTGACTCACTAAGAGTCGTGATGACTCATTATGAGTCATTGGGTGCAAATCATAGGATGTCCAGTGTTTATCCCAAATGGGTTCTATGTTGAATACAACTCGTAGGGTCCCATTACTAGTTATACCAATTGTGTCATAGGGTCAGCAGTGTGTGGGTGCCCTAGAAACTATCTTGGTTACGACTCGTGGTGCTAATTCATAATGAATATTTATGAGTCGTATAGTGACTCGTAGTCACTAATGACTAAATTTTAATTTTTAAAATTGAGGGCACTTTGCACAATTCCTTTCTCACCCAATTAAAACCCCACGTTCATAAAGTACTTAAAGGGGTTATTTCTCATTCATAACATAATCAAACACTTCTAAAACTCTCTCAAGAAGCAATACTTAGGGTATATAAGATGTAGGCCACTTAAGGGCTCAAGGGTGGAATTCTCTCCATAAACTTGGATATTGCAGGCATGTTACTCTTCCCTAATTGCTAATTTTTTAAAACATATTTTTAAAGTGTTGTTCATATCGTATCGATGTTAGATTTGAAACATGGCTAGAGGGTTTTGAATAATTATTGTTTATGTAATATTTCATCTTTGTCCCTGCATGGGTTACATTTAAATGAGGGTTTTAAAATCAATTTGATGCATGGGTAAGGTGAATAAACTAAGGAATTGTGATTTCCCAAAACTTGTGACTTTTGAAATGGTTATGACCGCAGCCCCATATTGTGAAATTGGTTTTTGAATGTGAAATGTTTTCATATTAAACTACTCTTGAACTATTGCCAAAGGTGAAAAACTAATAAAGCACAATGATTTTTAAATTAAACCAAGGGGGTTGTGAATTCCCCAAGTGATGTAATTAATTTGGCATGTTGATGTTACCTTATAAGTGTAGTTAGAATGACAATACCAATAATGTATGCCTAAATATGTGCCATGGTTTAATGAATAAGATTGTGTTATAATTGTTTTAATTGGGCTTTAATGAGGGTTGTGTAGCTGAGTCGTGAAAGTAGCGGTCCCAAAGGGCCGACGCAGGGGTCCAAATAATTGGGTGGTTTGAGTTCCTCTTATTATTATCATATGATTGGGAGGTTCGAGTCCCCCATATTATACTACATGATTTGGTGCTTGTGTCACCTTGATATGCAAGGAGGTTTGAGTCTCTCGTAGGGAATATGTATACCCTCTGGTTCATTTGGCTACAAGCACTAGGGTCCTACCAGCTGGGGAACAGCTAGGCCCATATAGCCCATGGGTTCCTTCTTACGTTATGACGGTTGAGCTGCACAACCTAGGTTAAGGTTTTCAAAATTCATGCTAAGCCTTGTTCCCTATCACAGTATATGTGTATATATATATATATATATATATATATATATATACGTATATATATACGTACATGCATTTGCTCATGTGCATTGGTTTTGAATAATTTTGACTGATTGATCACGTCATTATGTTATCCTTATCCCCGAGTTACATGCTAGTGTTTACCCCACTACCATCTCTGGACGTTGTATTCATATGTGATGCTGGTATCGGAGATACCTCTATTTTTTCTATGCAGAGTTAGGTGGATTGGCTCGGTTCATTATGGTGAAGTGGTGAACTTCTATTTTCTGGAAGACTTAGACATTTAATCCATTATTATCATAGACTAGAACTAAGATTTTCCATTATCTTTTTCATTGTCATCTGTCAGAGTTGGGGATATGTCCCGACCAGGACTGGTTTTTGATTCTTTTGTTAGATGGCTTTATTAGATTACTGTAGGCTTGAGTGATGTTGGTAGGTTGTTTGGTCGGTTATCGGTTGTCGGTTATGGACATGATTTAAATATCATTAAGATTATTCTTATCTATATTGTTATATGCTCGGAATTCATCCAACCTTAGGGATGTTATATTCACTTGGTTAGGTGTGTCTCCGGTCCATGTGGTACTTGAGATGCCCGTCATGACTAGGCCCTGATTCGGATCGTGATAATCATGAAGTAGTGTACAAAACTATGGAGGCGAAAGGGATAACCATCTTCAAAACCTTTCTTCTTAATCTTTTGGGAAGGGTAACAATAATCTCTAAAACTAAAAACCTGATTGAGAAACCCTTGCAACTATAGGATTGAGTTCTTCCAACAGATGACACATCTGTTGCAACAAATGAGAAATTTGTTAGAAGAACTCAATAAAATTTGTTATTAATAAAAAAAAAATAGTTATTGAAAAGGTAAAAAGTCATGACTTTTCTATTATCTAATAAATAAAAATGTTCATAAATAAATAATAAGGAAACAAATGATAAGCATAATTTAAAATCATAAAAAAATAGTTATTTAATTTTAATGACTAATGTTAATATTAAAAAGGTGAAAAATCATGACTTTTCACCCTTTTTTAATTTAAATCTATTTTTTAATTTAAATAATTGGAAAGTCACCAATTTGAATTAATTAAGGGATATAATTGTTAAAAAAGAGGTGAATAGTCGTGACTTTTTATCGAACACATTCAAAACAACCGATGAATCAGATTCTCCATCTGTTGGAACTGATGAATCAGTTGTTAGAAGAAATCAAAACAACTCTTCCAACAGATGACCCATCTATTGCAACAGATGAATCACCTGTTGGAATAAATCAAATAAGTGGTAAGACTGCCTTGATTTCTTCTAACAAATAACCCATCTATTACAACAGATAGGTAATTTGTTGCAATAGATATAGGTAATCTATTACAACAGATGGACCATCTATTGGAAGAACTGAATAAAAATGATTATGAATAAGAAAACAGTTATTGAAAAGGTAAAAAGTCAAGACTATTTGATTATTTAATTAAAAAATGGTTATTTAATTTTAGGAGATAATGTTGATATTAAAAAGGTGAAAAGTCACGACTTTTCACCAGTTTGATTTAAATAATTAAAAATTTACCAGTTTTATTTAATTAAGGCATGTAATTAATAAAAAGAAGGTGAACAGTTGTGCATTTTTGCCTAACACATTCAAATTTCAATCCTCTATAAATCGGTCACTCCTTACTCATTTAGTCTACTCCACTTTATTTATTTCTTGCATCTTATCTTTTATAAAACTACCATTACATCTTCAACCACTTCTCCTCAAAGAGCAGATTCCTTTTTAATCCTTGAGGTATTTTTTTTGTAAAACTATTGTAAAACTATCAGTTGGTAGTATACGTTGTATTACATTCAGACTCTTTTCTTTTCTTTAGTGTTTTACATTTTTTGTTAATGCATGTGTGTTTTAGATATGGCTGATTCAGTTTGGGACATGGCGATTCTGTGCGACATCATGCGAGAACTTCAAAGGTAGATTAATAAACTCCAGTGGAAGTTGGGTGCCACGAGAGCAAGAATGCTTCATGAGATTCGAAGAATGAGGAGGGCCCTGCTGCTTTCTTTTAGCGTATGTATTTTCTTTTATTTATATCGGATCTACCTAAATCTAATGTAATGTATGTTTTGTTTTATTTTATTTTTTATTTTTGTATGTAATGAGTGAAAAAATCTATATTTGGTCAGACTTTGACTTTATTTCTTATTTAATTTTTATTTTATCTATTTCTTTTTCTTAACATGTTGAGGGTTGGAGGTAGGTTTGAGCGTTTGGCACAATTTTGCATCTAGTAGCAATAACAATAGTTTTGAGTTCTTCCAACAGATAGACCATCTGTTGAAACAGATTGGTAATCTATTGGAAGAACATAAACCAGTGGTAAATATTGTATCATGTTCTTCTAACAAATCTATTACAACAGATGTGCCATTTGTTGGAAGAACACATTCCTATAGCAAGGGTTTTTAGTTTTTCCAACATATTACCCATTTGTTGCAATAGATTGGTCATCTGTTAGTTGAACACAATCTAGATTGATGAACTATATTATGTTCTTCCAGCAAATGTCCATCTGTTGTAATAGATAGGTAATCTATTGAAAATATTTTTGTAGTCTATTTTATTTAGTTCTTGTTACCTTTTTTATTAATGCACAAGTTAATAAAAACATATTTTATATAATAAATAATAACATTTACATTCCCAACAATGATTTAAAATTGTCAAAGTCCATAACCAATAACAACACAAGTTTACTATTACAACGATCATGGTGCATTACGATCCGAGCATGTTGTTCTTTTGTCGCCAACGTTCTTACATGCGGAGCTCTTATTTTTTTTGATGAAAATGATTCTCCGACTCCACGCCTCTTCTTATATCGCCTTCTTCCAGGTTTGATAGAGCTTGGGTCAATATATGGAGGAGGTATTAATCTCTCCAAAATCTCTATAAGAACAATTCAAAATTCTTCAAGAAGCACCGAATTAATATTCTCACTTTATGTCATTATATATCTTTCCACCTAATAATATGGAGACGAGTACTCATAAATTTGAGTACCATATTGTGCACCATATTAGGATCAAAGCACTGCCATAGCATATGAACAAGGTATTTTATCCAAGTCAAAAACTCTAGATATACAGGATCTTCTTTAAAGATCGATGGCAACATCACCATGACCGTCAATACTGAACTTGTAATCTACTATTTGATGAGCAAATAACCTATTCTCCAAACTGCTGTTTATTGATATTTGTTTTTCCACTTCTAGAACAAGTATGTTTCTTGTGTTCACGAACTGCATATGCCTTTTATGAAATAATTTTGCATACTTCTTGTTTATTTCATCAAATAATACCACAATAGGAAATTCTCTTTTTACACCACATAATGAATTCACTGATTCAACTATGATTGGCGTTATAATATTACACTTATACAAAAAAATTAGTTAGTGCGACATCATATAGTATCACAAACTTGCAACTCAAACAAGATATTAAATTTATAATAATGTACCTATTTTGCAAACAAAATGCCCGACTCCATCTCTTGAAACCAACACGTTCCAAATATTATGTTTCCTTGGGTAACATAGCCCTTATTTGATTGATATGGTAAAAAAACAAAGCTATACCATATGCTTTAGCCGCTTTATAAAAAAAAGACAAGACCCTTTCATTGTGAAATTTGGTTCGAATATTTTCTCTAAGATGCCTCACGCAACATCCAAAGTGAGCTGAAGTGTAGAAAAATGAAGCCATCTTTAGGATACTTGGATGCCTATCCAAAATAATACATAACTCTTCGGTATCTTTGACACAGCTTCGCATTTGTTCAAAAAAATATCCATACAAGACATCACATTCCTTGTCCACTACACAAAAAGTGACAGGAAAGATGTGACTCTCCACATCCTATGCCACCGCCGATAGCAAAACTCCTTCATACTTGCTCTTTAAAAAAGTCCCATCAATGGCTATGACTTTTCTCAATTGTATAAAACCAAGAATCCTAGCACTATAGGATACAAAAAGTACTTGAAACTTTTATTTTCATCAATATGTAACTCCATCTTACTTTCGGGATTTGTAGATGCAAGCATGTAATGGTAGGCATCAAGGACTGTATACTCGTGCTCATGTGTTCCCCTAACCAAGTCCTTGGAAATCCCCACGGCCATATATATCTTCCAATAACTGACCGTAATACCCAATTCTATACGGAGTTGATTGGCCATATCACTTGTAGAAGGGCCTTTGCCATTGGGGAATCTATTTTTGAAATATTTACCGAGGACCTTTGTTGTGGCATGAGAATTATGGCTCGTAATATGCTCCAAACTATATGTAAGATACTTTTTATAAACATTAATGATAAATCTATTAGAACTTAAGTATATCACAACCCTCAACCACCTCGGGTTTTTGGTCCTTGAAAATTTTTCAAATTTTATCGTCCCTGCCTTGATTATGACTTACCCTACGAGTCGTAGGGAGCCTTGAAGAGTCGTTGGACTCAAATTGTAACCTAAATAGTAAGTGTGTGACTAAGTTCCAATTTAAGTACGAGTGGCTCACTAAGAGTCATAAGGACTCTTTACGAGTTGTTGGGTGCAAATCGTAGGATATCCAGTATTTACCCTAAATGGGTTCTGTGTTGCTATATCTGGACCCTACGAGTCATAGGGTCCCATTATGAGTTGTACTAGTTGAGTCATAGGGTTAATAGTGTTGTCTTGGCTATGACTCATGGTGCCGAGTTGTAATGAATCACTATGAGTCGTATAATGACCCGTAGTCACTGACGACTAAATTTTAGTTTTTAAAATTTAGGAAACTTTACACAATTCCCTTCGCACACAATTAAAACCCCACGTTCATAAAGCACTTAAGGGGGTTATTTCTCATTCATAACATAATCAAACACTTCCAAATCTCTTTCAAGTCTCTTAAGCAGCCATAGTGTTTCCATGAAGTAGGTCACCCAAGGGCTCAAGGGTGGAATTCTCTCCATAAACTTGGATATTTCAAGCATGTTACTCTTTCTTAATTGCTAATTTGTTAAAAGCATATATTTTAAAGTGTTGTTCATATGGAATCGATGTTGGTTTTGAAACATGGGTTGAGGGTCTTAAATAATTATTGTTCATATGATGTTTTATGTTGTCCCTGCATGGGTTATAAAATCAATTTGATGCATCGGTATGGTGAATAAACTAAGGGATTAAAGTTTCCTTAAACTTATGACTTTTTAAGTGGTTATGACCTTAGCCCCATATTGTGAAATTGGTTTTTGAATATGAAACATATGCATATTGAACTAATCTTGAACTATTGCCAAAGGTGAAAAAATAATGAAGCACAATGATTTTTACATTGAACCAAGGAGTTTGTGAATTCCCCCAAGTGATGTAATGGGTTTGGCATGTTGATGTTATCTTGCAAGTGTAGTGGGTATGATGATACCAATAATGTATACCTAAATGTGTCATGGTTCAATAAATGGGAATATGTGATTATTGTTTTAATTGGAATTTAATGATGGCTGTGTAGCTGAGTCGTGAAAGTAAAGGTTCCAAAGGGCCAACACTGGAAACCATAGTCGTCGATGCAGGGGTCTAAATGACCGAGTGGTTCTAGTCCCCCTTATTATTATCATATGATTAAAAGGTTCGAGTCCCCCATATTATACTACATAATTTGGTTCTTGTGTCACCTTGATATGCCGGGAGGTTGGAGTCTCCCCATAAGGAATATGTATACCTTCTGGTTAGTGCGGCCACACACATAGGACCCTACTATCTGGGAGAGTGTTGGGCCCATATAGCCCGTAGGTGCCTTCTTATGTTATAATAGTTGAGCTACATAACCCAGGTTAAGGTTTTCAAAGTTCATGTTAAGCCTTGTTCCCTATCCTGACATGTGATATATATATATATATATATATATTTATTTATATATATATATATATATTATGTATATGCATTTGCTCATGTGGATTGGTTTTGAATGATTTTGACTGATTGATCACGACATTATGTTATCCTTATCTCCAAGTTACATGCTTGTGTTCACTCCACTAACTGTCTCTGGACGCTATATCCCCACACGATACAGGCACTGGAGATATCTCTACTTTTCCTACGTAGAGTTAGGTAGATCGGCTCGATTTGTTTTAGTGGTGTGGTGAGCTTCCATTCTTCGAAAGACTTAGACATTTCATCCATTATTATCATAGACTAGAACTAAGAATTTCCATTATTATTTTCATTGTCATCTGTCAGAGTCGGGGACATGTCGAAAATATTTTTTTAAGCAAGCAATATACAAAGAAGTAGCTAGTTTATACTTATTCTTGAATGTCATTCCTTTGAAAAAACTAGTCTCGTCATCTTGACGATTGCCCGACTATGTTGATTGAGAAAAGCTGTCCACCATATTGCTCACAACAACAAACGTAGGTGCTTGATCATCTGTCCTCACTTGATCTCCACTACTCTCATCATTATGTGGAATATTCATGTCCATATTATCCAATTTATCATCAAACATATCTTCTTGTTCTTGTTATTTTTCTACATTTTGATTCTCATTCTCTCTTGATTTTCAACCGCATACACCCTTAACACCGGTCTAGATAAATTACTCAGATAAGCACGCAACTAAACCTGATCGGTTATCTTGAATGGTAGTACCCTCTGATTTTCAAAGGAGCTATGCATGTAGTTGATGAAAAGTTCTTCCATTTGACAATTCAGTCCATAATAGTTGATGATTAAGTTCACATAATCATCATACAAAACATCACTTTGGACTGTCATAGCTATCATCTCTAGCATTTTACCCTTCTTTCAACGCCAAATATATCGATTGTTCTTCTCGATCCATTCACCATAACAATCCACCCCTATTGTTATTGATCCCTCCATTAGTGGTACCTAAATATATTTGTTAAAAAAAGTTAATAATGATATTATAATAAAATTAATAATGATTGTATAGTACTATAACATGAACCACAACAAATGAGTAATTTATTACAACAGACGAATAATCTATTGCAATATATGATTCACCTATTGGTATTCATGTTACAAAACTATAGAACCTGAAGTTATTCCAATAGAAGAGTCATCTATTGGGATAGGTGACTTATCTGTTGCAATATATTATCCATCTGTTGCAATAGATGACTCACCTGTTGGGACAGATATTATAGTATAGAACCTTTGAAGCTGATTCTAATAGATGAGTGACTTGTCACAACAGATTACTCATTTGTTGTAATAGATGATTCATCTATTGGAATTAGCTTCAGGTTCTATAGTTCTGTAACTTGAATCCTAATAGGTGAGTCATCTATTGCAATAGATAACTCACTTATTGCAATAAATGACTCATCTATTAGAATCAACTTTAGGTTCTGTTACAACAGAAAAGTAATTGTTGCAACAGATGACTCCTCTACTGTAACAGATAACTCATCTGTTGCAACAAATGACCTATCTATTTAATTCATGTTACAACACTATAGAACCTGCTACATGAATCCAACATATGAGTCTTTCGTTGTAACAAATGACTCATTTCTCGCAACAAATGAGTCATATGTTAAAACAGATGACTCATATGTTGGATTCATGTTTGGGTTCTATCTATTGTTGAAAAAACAATAGAAGCAGCGTACCCAGATGAGAAATTCAACTAAAAATCATAATTTTACTTGCCAAAATCACCTATAAAGTAATTCCAAAGTGATATATAAAACAAAATTTGACCTAAAAATTGGTCAAGTAGCAGTAGTAGTGGTAACAACAACAACAATGGTCAACAAGAAGAATATAATAATGATAATGAAGAAGAAGATGATGATAGTAAAGTAGAAGATGATGAATAAAGTAGCAGCAATAATGAACAACAAAAATCACGAAGAGGAAAAAACAATAATAAATGAGAAAAGAGAGAAATAAATGTTTTTCCCCTCAGTTTTTAGTTATATTAGGTTTTACATTGGATCAAAGCGTAAATTAAAAAAATTGTGGGATATTTTCAAAATTCCCAAACTTTTTTTATTCATAATAAAGTAATTGTCACCTATACCCAATTATTAAAACTTGAGTCACCTACACCTCATTTTCAAACTCTTTTGTCACTTGTAACTTAAAGCCCCAAGTAGCCCTAAAAAAGAGAAGAGGGAGAAAATTTAATTCTCATAAATATTTTGTTAACTCTATTGTATACAATTTCAATACTGAGTAAATATTAAATACACCATCCTACCTTATCAAACTCATCATCTCTAATTATATCATTAATTTTTTTATGGAAAAGGGACATTTATACCCTAAACTATTAAAAATGATATGTATATACCCTTTGTTATACTTTGGGTACATATTTAACCCTACCATTATAGTTTGGGGTCATATATACCCTTCTCACTAACGGTTGTCACGTGTTAGCCTCACATTGGTTTAACCCATCCTCTTAAATTATTTACCCAAATTTAATAATTTGCCTAGATCCGACCTGATACCCACTAAAAATCCTCACCCTTCTGTCTCTCATGATTTCATCTCCTCTTCTTCCCTCACTTGGATTTCATCCTAAAACCTAACCTACCTTTGATAAAATCAGTACATAGGATTCCTGGAAGCTGCAAAAGCAATAGGAAAAATCAATTTATTATTTACATTCATAACAAGAGGACTAGTAATAGAAAGAGAAAAATCTAGAAACTTCTAAAATAGTTTTTCACTGCTTGTCAATGCGTTTGCTCTTCAAACATGGAAATTGTGGAATGATAACAATATTATAAACTGATAGATCCCAAAATATTTTATCAATCCTTTGAAAAAGAGGTTGTGAGTTGTTTATATATTAGATTAATATGTGTTGAAGAATACACAGAAGATGGGCCAAATATCTATGCAGATGAATACATTAAACCTCTCTTTTCATTAATGGTAGGCTAGGTTTTTGGATAAAATCCAAGTAAAGGAAGAAGAAAAGAATAAACTCATAAGTGGTTGAGAATTTTTCGTTATTTTATGTCAGTTAATGGGTCGCATCTGGGCAAATTATTTAATTCAGATAAAAACTTTGAGGGGATGGGTTAAAGCAATATGAGGCTGACATATGGCAACCATTAGTGACAAGGGTATATATGACCCCAAACTATAACGGAAGGGGCAAATATGTACCCAAAGTATAACAAAGGGTATATACGTACCATTTTAATAGTTTAGGGGTATAAATGTCCCTTTTTTGAATCTTTTATCATGAATCTCTTTTTCATCCTCGTATTCATATTTGCTTTTGACGCGATAAATTCATTAGGTGGACTCCTAAAAAATAATAGAGGCTCTTTTGCATAGCATTCTATTTTCTATGTTCTTGTAAATCCTATAGAATTGTGTGAATGAAATCAAATACTTTTGGCTTTAATTTATATAGATTAGAGTTGCGTTGTTTTTTGGTTGCTGTTTAACTATTGCAATTATTTTTTACGATACAATGGTCAATTTAATAACTTGTTATCACAAAGAAATTGAAGGGCTGAAATGATACGAGTGGCATCAATGTTACTTCTATGATTTTCCTCCATAAATAAAGAATCCCAAAGATTGTAACAGTATTGATAAGAAAATATTAAAAGATAAATGTCCTTCATAAATTAGTTTTTTAATAAAAAATAAGATAAAATTTCAAAATATCCATGAAAGATATATAGGCATTAACACGTATTAAGTGTTCATTTAATTGAATAATAATGTTATGGTTTTTTTCAATAAAATTACCTTCAAATTATATAAGTATGAAAAATAATGAAAAATGTTTAAAAAAATTAGAAAAAATAAATACTTTTTATGATGCAGGTAACTTTGAACAGAAATAGAACATGGTGTAGCTTTTGATCAACAGTAGACAGTTTATGAGGGCTTTCACATGAAGATCCACAAGTCCATCTGCGAAACTTCTTAGAGATCAGTAACATATTCATTCCAACAAGTATGTTATCTGACTGTGTTAGGCTGACACTTTTTCCATTCTCACTATTGGAGGAAGCAAAAAAATGGTTGAATGCTGAGTCGAAAAGTTCAATTGCAACCTGGGATGACTTAGCCCAGAAATTCCTCAGCCGACTCTTTCCATCTGGAAAGACTGTGAGACTGCACAGTGAGATTGTGAGCTTCAAATAGAAGCCAAATGAGAACTTACATCATGTATGGGAGAGGTTCAAAGCCCTTCTTTGGGACTGTCCTCATCATCAACAATTCAATGAGGTACTAACTCATACTTTTGTTGAGGTACTTTATCATAACATAATATTTTTGCTAGATTTAGCTGCAGGTCGTCAAGCATTGGAATTGACGTATGATAAGTTATACACCTTGTTGAATTAGATTGCACAAGGGAATCCTGAGTGGTAGTCTAACCCAAGAAGTTCCATAAAGAAGGTTATAGGTATGTTAGAGATGGACCAATTTACTACTATATCCACTTAGATTGCTGCACTAAAGAATCGGTTAACTACTCAACTCAGTAATATGAAATTGGGGGTTATACATCCTGTAGTAATGACGAATGTAATTCATCAGACGAGTACTTCGTGCAAGATTTATGATAATAGTGGTCATTTTGTGGCCATGTGTGCTGCAAATCCTAAGTCAGTGATGTTTGTAGGTAATTCTTAAAGGCCAAATGTGGGAATGCCTATAATCTAAAGTGGCAGATTCTGCCACCAAATCCATCATAGAACAACCAACAATAACAGTTTCAACAGCAACAAGTTCAAGGGAATCAGGCTACTAGCAATAAGAAAGAGATGTTGAAACAAATTTTAGTTACTCAAGCACAATTGGCAGCAGATATAAAGAGCCAAAAAACATTTATAAAGAGCCAACAAATGGCTATAAAGAACTTGGAGATGCAGGTTGGGCAAATACAGTAAGAACAAAATGCCAGGCCTCAAGGTGGTGTGCCAAGTAACACTGAACCTCCTAAATAAGTAATGGTAATCACTTTGAGGAGTGGTAAAAAGTTGAATAAAAAACATCTAAAGACAAAAAAGGAGGTAGATACAGAGATAGTTCCCTAATTAGTAGATGACAAGGTTGCTGAAAATTCAAGAAAGTCTAAGTACTCGAAAACCAAAGATGTTGAATAGGTGAAGGAGAGACCACTACTACCTTTCTAACAGAGGCTTAGAAAAGCAAAGGAGAATGCGTGCTTTAAGAAGTTCTTTGACATATTCAGAGAGCTTCACATTTATCTTCCTCTTTTAGATATTTTGTAGAGAATGCCCAAGTACGCTAAGTACTTGAAGGATGTGGTCATTACTAAAGTTAATATACAGGATGTTGAGATAGTATTGCTCACTGAAGAGTGTAGTTCTATAGTGATGCAGAAGATGCCCAAAAAGATTAAAGACCGAGGGAGTTTCACTTCCCTAATTCAATTTGGCAATAGTGAGGTTGTCTACACACGTAGTGATTTGGGGGGCAAGTATCAACTTAACTCCCCTCTCCTTTTTCAATACTTTGGGCTTGGGGAAACCAAGATCTAGCTCTGTGTTACTCCAATTAGCAAATCAGACCATAACCCATTCTAAAGGAATCATAGAGGATGTTCTTATCAAGGTTGGTAAGTTTATTATTCCTGCTGATTTTATTGTCTTAGTTTTCAAGAAGATGAAAGAGTGCTAGTCATCTTGGGACATCCATTCTTGGCGTCAGAAGAAGCAATGATAGATGTGCGAGAGGGTACACTCACAATGAATCTGGATAATGAAGAGGTGGTTTTCAAAGTGTACAAACCACTCAAAACACTATCCCATTAAAAAGAATTATGCATGATTATAGTTATTGATGGGGATAAGTGTTGGGTGGTGTAGTTTAGTCCACTAAAGATCTCTTCGAACTTCTACATTAAGCAGCTAAGGCCACAACCACCCCAGCCTAATGCTGATTGATGAGCCTAAAAAGGCTATTATTGATAGAGTTGTTGATCTTGAGAGTTCACACTCAAGAGGTAAAAAATGAATAAGAATATGGCCTCCAAGTAGGAGGAATAGGATGAAGGAAAATAGATGAGTCATAGATTGGGTTGTGCCGTGACACTAAATCAGGCACTGGTTGGGAGGCAACCTAAGTTAAGGTAGGTTTTATTTTTAGTATTTTTAGTTTTTACTTCTCTAGTTTTTATTTTGTTGAGTCACAAGTTGATGAGAAGTTGAGTGCCAGAAAACCTGAGCTAAGAAGCATGGCGAAGACTAAGTGTGGGGTCCCCAAACCCTCTTGATGTATAAAGATGCTACTAGATAGGCCTAGAGGCCTCAGGGAGTATTTCTATCTCTACTTTTTAGTATACTTTGGGGACAAAGTATATTTCTAAGTATGGAGTGAGGAAATATCCATTTTTAGGAGTAATTTTTATTTTTATTTATTTTTTAAATAAATAGGATATTCCTGTTGGTACTATATTTGACTGCGTGATACAAGTGTTTTGTTTGAAAAAAACATGATGATTGTGTGAACAACTACTTTTGAGACTCCTAGGCTCATGTTTTTGACTCTTGTACTTGTTTACTTAATGTTGAATTTATGTGAATATTTGGTTAAGAGTCTATAATTATCCTGCTTAAGTTGAACATGTGCCATGTGTGTGTAAGGTGTTTGTATATTCCATATTGCATTTGATGCTAGAACATGCCTGGGTTGTGTGCAAAGCGAAATAAAGAGTGTGGGTTTAGGAGATGATATAGGTATTTTTTTGGTAGCCTTGTTTCATACTATATTTTACCTACCTTTGTGTATAATCCTAGGTAACCCCATTGATCCTATATCTTTTTCTTTAGTAGCCTCATATGTAGACTAATCCCCTCTTTGATTTACCTTAATTTGATCCATAACTCTTAAGTGCTTTAGTGTAAATTAATTAAATTAAGGAGTTGGAAATTCAAATAGGATAAAGGTGAAATTAAAGCCCCAAAGTGATAGTTATTGGTGTGTACAATTGTTATATGTTTTGTTTGGGAGTTGTGTAATGTAAAGAAAATTTTTTGGTTCAAGATTGAATAATTTATGAATATATAATACTGCCACTATAGTGTATGTGAATAAGCTTAATGAGATGGGGTAAAATAAAAGATGTGTGAAGGTAGTAGAGTTAAAAGTTGGTTGTTAGGGATTGGTCTTAATTGTATAATGTGATGTATTAATGCGCTTAGGAAGATTCTCATTATTACTAGCCACCTACCCGTCCTTTAGCCTACATTACAACCCATAAATACCTATGTGATCCTAAGCTTCATCATTCTGATATTAGTGGAGTACTACACTAAAGGCAAGCCTATGGTTCATCATGTGTAAATTGTGAATTCTTTTGGGAGAGCGAGTGTAATTTGATTCTTGTACCCATTTTATTATAAATTGCATCTATGTGAGTGTTTATGGTTAACTCTTTTATTTTGAGGGAACATATTTGATTATTGTTGGATAATTTTTATGATGTTTATGTTTGAACAATATGTATGAGTTTTCCATCTAGGTGAGTCAATTCTTGAGGCTAGGATGTTTTCGAGTAGTGTTCTTGAATGTATAGAAACTTGATTTCTGCATAGTCATTTTAGTACTGGCTTGAGTGTCTTGCCTGTAGTAGAAGTGTAGAGTTACCTTAGCTTATGATTCTTATAGTGAAGAGTTGTTCGAGGAAAAGCAAGGCTTTAAGTGTGGGGTGGTGATCTGATGAAACACCCTAGGAGTAAGGCCCTTGCAAAATTTCCTTGGTTTTAGACTTACTAGACTTGGTATGACTCAAGGGTACCAATCATACCCTTGAAAATAACTTATAGGCTATCTTGAGGGTTCACTCGTACCCTAGGTAGTATGGTTGGCTTGGCTGCTGCCCAAGATATGACTCACTAAGGTATGAATCATATAGGAGCATACAAGTGGTGTAGTGTAAGTCATATGGTGCATGATCATCTTGGTCTTGTGGAGTCTGCCCTAGATACGATTGATGGGGATGATTGAGGGTGTCACTCGTACCCTTATGGTATGACTAGAGAGGTGTGAATCATATAGGAAATAGTAGGTCTGGTCTTGGCATGGTCTTGGGTATGAGTTGGGGTACCACTCGTACCCTAGAATACAGATAGTAAGGGGGAGTCATACACATGGACGTGGCTTATTTTAAATTATAAGTCAAGGTTAGTTTGGATATTTCTACTCCTAAACCTTTATGTCCTCATGTTATGTAACCTTTGGTAGCCTTTTATAACACTTATTAAAGGATTAGAACACCTCAAATACTCTTTTAAAATCACTCTTGAAAGATTGAAGGCTAGGGTTTCTCAAGTGTTCTTCAAACAACTCAAAGGTCAAGATTTCTTTCGTGAATCTTCATATATAAGGCATGTACTCCTTTCCTCATTGTTAGTTTCAATTAAAGGCATGTGTATTATGTTTTAAACATTGTTTTATGTATCATGAATGGCAATTTTTGAAATATATGTTGAGGGTCTTAATGCACATGATTTGGTATTGGTTTAAACTATGTTTTTACATGTTTTTGGTAATGGTCTGCATATGTGTTTATTGGTCAGTTCTAGTTTAACAAATGGGTTTTGAGTAACCCTAATTATGGTGTTTTATGCAACGGTTTTGGTCTTGGTAAAGGTATACCCTAAACATCTTTAATAAAATGCGCCACAGAATGTTTTCACTCTATTATTGCATTTTCACTAGAACTCTTGCATGGTTTGATTCGATAATGGAACTTTAAATGGATTTAGATGGTTTTGCATGGTTTAAATGATATAAATACTTTAAACATTTGGCATGGTCTAAAAAGGCTTGGAATGGTTTCAAGGGTAAAGGTTTTGGTGGTCATGGTTGGTCTATTTTGAAAATATTATGGGATACATGGAAATCCCTTAAGTGAGTGCATTAATGGAATTGCTTTAAATGGTTTGGAAAGGTAAAAGTCTAAATGGTTATGCTTATGGGGAACATGGAAGTCCGCTAAATGATTTAATATAGTAAATGAAAGGGCACTTGAAAATCCCCTTAAGCATATAAATGGTTAGCTATGGATGATACTTGCAAGTAAGGATTGGTATAAAGATACCAATATCAATGGCCTTGGTTAATAAATGGATAATGGTTTGGTTGTTTGGAGACTGGTTTTAATTGGGCAATATTGGCGGGATTGTAGCAAAGCCGTGTAATGTGGAGGTCTCGTGTGGGCCAAAACTGGAAACTCATATTTACCGATATGAGGTTGGTCTCTATTTTTTCTTTATAGAATGGTTCTGGTGGAGTAAAATAGGTTAAGGAGAAATTAAGAGATCTTTAGATGGAGGTTCCATTTATTCTAGTGTCTCTTTGTGGAGTGTTTTGTTCTTACATGCATAAGGGGAATAGTTCCCTAGAAGTGAATAGGTTGTCAGTAGGTGAATAAGGGATTTGGAGAGTCCTCCTTGTGGGGTGGACCATGCTTATGTTTATTTTATGAGGGTACTTTGTTAGAAGTACATGCTGGTTGTTAGATCCTAGGCTTGAATTTAGAGGCTTGATCTTGGAAAAGGAATATGTTATCTTGGGGATAGCAATACGAGGATTGTGGAGGTAAATCGGTAGGTTGGATAAAGTTGATGACTTGGGAATTACAATAGTGAGAAAGTTGTGACTTGTAGGTCAAAAGTTTAGGTTGAATAGAGGGACTAGGGATCTAGTCCTTTGATAGGTTAGATCTTGGAGGTTGCATGTATCTTTGTCCGTATACTTATACTTTATTATTGGCATGAAATCGATTATTAAATTCGTGGTTTTAAATGCTGATTTTGCCACAATTGATGGTTTTAACATGATTACTCACTTGATTATTTCTTTCATAGATTGTGATGTATTATTCATACTTTATTAATATTTATGAACATTGTGGGATGGGTGGAAGTGTTAAATGGATTTTGGGGTACTATGGATTCCCTAAATTCCATCCCCTTGTTTATTACCATCTCCTTGTTTATTATCTTTTATCTTGAACCGAAGGTCTATCGGAAACAACCTCTCTATTTCTTTAGAGGTAGCGGTATGGACAACATACATCTTACCCTCCCCAGACCCCATCTGTGGGAATACACTGGGTTTGTTGTTGTTGTTGTATGGATTCCCCAAATTACTTAGTTATGAACTTGGAAAATATATGCCCTCAAATTGTTTTTGAAATTTCCCTTGAATAAAACTTTGTTATATGGTTTGGCTATTCTTGAATCTTTGCATTGTATAAATGGTTAAGGGGAACATAAATTTGTTTTGGTTGAATCCAAATGATTTTGAAAGGCCTTGGTGACCATGGTTTGATTTAAATTATTTTGGATTAATTAAAAACCTTGGAGTTAGTTTTGTCTCATGGTTTTTGCATGTCGATGTTGGGCTCTAGGTAGTATTGGGATGAATAATATTTTGGGCATGGGAGAACCAAGCGTCCCTGGTGTATGGCTTAGGTGAAACCCATTACAGTGAAGTATTATGACCGTTGGTGTAATAGGATGGAGGTTGGTGGTTAATCTAGAATTCTCTTTTAGTGGTGGACTTCAAGGAATTCTCTACTAGTATTGCGTGCATTCATTTTATGCTTATGCCTAAGGTTCATATTTCGCATTCACTTTGTTCCCTGGATATGAGTCTTGACCTTGTGTTGAGCCGCTTACGGTTTAGGTGGTTGTGTTTCTTTCGTTGTTCATTCTAAGGTTTCTTTTTATGGTATGGTTTGGTCGGGATAATTCTCCATTATGGTCTAGATGGTCATGGTGAAGTACTTCGTGCCTATAGTGTTGTGTCTTATCTCTTGGATCTTTTCTTAGGAGGTATGGATATCTCTTGTAATTTGATTTCTTAAATAAATTTTCTTATGTTAGGATGGTAGTGGTATTGGGGTGGTGGTGGCATAGTGATGTTATGAAATAGGAAATGGAGAAGTCCCTAAGTGGGGGAGAGTCTAGGGTGATTACCAGAGTTAAGGTTTTGAAAGGTAAGGTAAGGTAAGGTTATTGGCACAAGAAATGGTTAGGAAAGGAATGGGTTGTGAAAACCTTGTGATCGTTGTAAAGGGTGCTAGATATTTTGATGGATAGTTCATACCGCGGGTATATAAGTCGTAGGCTTGAATATTGTGGTTGGTAGATATACCAATAGTTGTGTTGGGTACGTAATATATGGTTGGGGTTTTTGGTTAGAATGGTTTGATACAGTTTGTCCATGTCCTTTACTCATGATTTCTATGTTATAATGGTGATAAAAATGGAGTAGTGTTTTGGGATAGAGGTCAGGAGTAGAACCCGGTGGCCTAAGTTAACTCCTTTTTAGCTTGGCTAGGCCTGAACATGGAAGTGGTGGTGTATAGTTAGACTCAAGATCCCATCGTAATGTGTCATAGTATACTATAAGTTGAAATTGAATTTGTTATTTAGCATAATTTCCCTTTATCCGATATTCTATGTGTTGGGATAAGGTGTGGATGGTCCTCAGTTGGTTGGTTCCTTTTGTGTGGTATTGGTATCTCAGATTCCTTGTTCCTTAAGGGGGTCCCGATGGGGATCTTGGATCGGTAAGTTTGCCGGTTGCGAGGAATATGTATGGATTTGGTAAAGGTTCTATAGTAGAACTAATGGTTTGAAAAAGACATTTGGGATGCGAAGGGGGTGATAGAGTCCAAGGATCCCCGTTGGTTCTTTATTCAAGAAACGCTTGATCAGGGTATGTGTTCTTTATCATATCTTGGTTTCTAACTTGGTTAAGGGTGAGGAATGGTTCTTCTTAGGTTGAAATGAAAGTGTTAAGGTGTTATCTCGTGCTTTTCCTTACCCTTACCCATCATCCGAGGATGAATTATATAGTGGGGGAGATTGAAATACCTTAGGAATAGGATCCTTGACAAATTTTCTTGGTTTTGGACTCACAGGACTTGGTACGACTCAAGGGTACCAATCGTACCCTTGACTATGACTCGTAGGTTATCATGAGGGTTCACTCGCACCCTAGGCCGTATGGTTGGCTTAGCTACTACCCAAGAAATGACTGATTAGGGTATGAAATGACTGATTAGGGTATGTATCGTATAGGAGCATACGAGTGGTGTAGTGCAAGTCATATGGTGCATGATCATCTTGGTCTTTTGGAATCTTCCCTAGATCTGGTTCGTAGGAATGATCAGGGGTGTCACTCGTACCCTTAAGGTATGACTAAAGAGGTGTGAGTCATATAGAAAATAGTAGGTAGGGTCTTGGCATAGTCTTGGGTACGAGTTGGGGTACCACTCGTACCCTAGAATACAGATGATAAGGGGGAGTCATACCCCTGGACATGGCTTGTTTTAAATTAGTCAAGGTTAGTTTGGACATTTTCTACTCCTAAACCCTTATGTCCTCACGTTGTATAACCTTTGGTAGCCTTCCATAACATTTGTTAAGGGATTAAAACACCTCAAATAATCTCTCAAACTAACTCTTGAAAGATTGGAGGCTAGGGTTTCTCAAGTATTTTTCAAAGGGCTCAAAGGTCAAGATTTCTTCCGTGGATCTTCATGTATAAGGCATGTACTCCTTCCCTCATTGTTAGTTTCAATTAATGGCATGTGTATTGTGTGTTAAACATTGTTTTATGGATCATGAATGGTGGTTTTTGAAATATATATTGAGGGTCTTGATGCACATGGTTTGGTATTGGTTTAAACTATGATTTTAAATATTTTTGGTAATGGTTTGCATATGTTTTTATGGGTTGGTTATGGTTTAACAAATAGGTCTTGAGTAACCCTAATTATGGTGGTTTATGCATTGGTTTTGGTCTTGGTAAAGGTATGCCCTCAACTTGTTAAAATGCCTCAAAGAATGTTTTCACTCCTGTTGAGTTTTCACTCCTGTTGAACTTTTACTGGAACTCTTGCATGGTTTGGTTTGGTAATCGAACTTTAAATGGATTTGGATGGTTTTGCATGGTTTAAATGATATAAATGCTTTAAACATTTGGCATGGTCTAAAAAGGCTTGGAATGCATTAATAGAATTGGTTTAAATAGTTTTGAAAAGTAAAAGGAAAAATAGTTATACTTGTGGGGAACATGAAAGTCCCCCAAGTGGTTTAATTTTGTAAATGGAAGGGCACTTGAAAGTCCCCTTAAATCAATAAATGGTTGGATATGGATGATACTTACAAGTAAGGGTTGGTATGACGATACCAATATCAATGGCCTTGGTTAATAAATGGATAATGGTTTGGTTATTTGGGAACTTTTTTTAATTCGACAATAATAGCAGGATATGTAGAAAAGACATGAAAGGTAGAGGTCCCGGTGGACCATAATTGGAAACTCATATTTGCCGATATGAGGCTGGTCTTGGTGACTGTGTGCATGATGTCCAACTCTATTTTGGGGATGTACTAATCATCCCATGGTAAACTTTCCTGGCCGTGTTGCTACACATACTGGGGCCTTTCAGCAGAGGGATCTGAACCTATATAGCCCGTGGGTGGTTTAGGATGGCAAAGCTACATAGCCTAGGTAAAAGATTTACAGGTATGCGAAACCCGATCCCTTTTCCTTGCATGATTATATATATGTATGGTTGTGTGCATATGGATAGTTTTACTTGGTTTTATAAATGGCATTATTTTATCCTTATTCTGAGTGTATGCTAGTGTTCACCCACTAACCCGTCTAATGGTGGTTGTATACCAATGCTATACAGGGACCAACCATTCTACTTCTCCTACTTAGAGATTGAATTCTGGGACAGTCGATGTTGTATTGATGTGGTGAGCTTCCCTAGTTTGGAAGGCATCTACTTTATGTCATGGTTTACTTTACATAATTATTTTATTTCATAGACTTTGATTTTTTAGCTATGGTCGGGTGCATGTCCCGACTAGGTACTCTTTGGTTTGTCTAGAGGCTTTATGTGGACAACTGTGGACTTGGGTATGATATGGATTATTTATGTCATATATGTATATATATTGGATCATTATCTTGGTTTTAACTTATGGTTTCTGCATTGGTTTGGTTGGATATTAGGTGGCTTAACTTGGTTGGGTTGGTCTCCGATATGGACATATCCTAAAGTCACCACATGGTTGGATACTCTATCTTGTTATATGTGTGGACTTCAGCCGACTCAAGGTATGCGTTTGGTGGTTGGGTTGGGAAATAAGGCCAGTTCACATTTTTGGTTGGGCTTGGGATTGCCCATTACGACAAGGCCTTAGTTTGGGTCATGTCAAGTTGGTATTAGAGCTTTAGGTTTTTGTGTCATGGGGTGTCCATAAAGCCGTGTCGAGTAGAGTCTTACTTATGGGGTGTCCTAATTGCCTCATGGTGTCTATCTAATGAAGAGGTTGGTTGGAAATTTGTCTTATTTCAGACACTTTTCCAAATCTCTATTCTTTCTTTATAGAATGGTTCTGATGGAGTAAAAGAGGTTAAGGAGAAATTAAGGGATCTTTTAGATGGAGGTTCCATTTGTTCTAGTGTCTTTTTGTGGCATGTTTTGTTCTTGCATGCATAAGGGGAATGGTTCCTCGAAAGTGAATAGGTTATCGGTAGGTGAATAAGGGATTTGAAGAGTTCTCCTTGTGGGGTGGACCATGCTTATGTTTATTCTCTGAGTGAACTTTGTTAGAAGTACATGGTGGTCGGTAAATCCTAGGCTTAAATCTATATGCTTGATCTTGGAAAAGGAATATGTTATCTCGGGGATAGCAATACTAGAATTGTGGAGGTAATTAATAGGTTGGATGAAGTTGATGACTTGGGAATTACAATAGAGAGAAAGTTATGAATTATAGGTCGAAAGTTCAGGTTGAATAGAGGGACTAGGGATCTAATCATTCGACAAGTTAGATCATGGAGCTTGCATGTATCTTTGTCCCTATACTTGTACTTTATTATTGTCATGAAATCAATTATTAAATTCATGGTTTTAAATGCTAATTTTGATACAATTGAGAGTTTTGACATGATTACTCACTTAATTGTTTCTTTCATGGATTGTGATGCATTATTCATGTTTTATTAATGTTTATGAACACTGTGGGATGCTTGGAAGTGTTAAATGTATTTTGGGGTACTATGGATTCCCCAAATTACTTGGTTTTGAACTTGGAAAATATATGCCCTCAAAATGTTTTTGAAATTGCCCTTGAATAAAACTTTGTCATATAGTTTGTCTATTCTTGTTTTTTTGCATTGTATAAATGGTTAAGGGGAACATAAATTTATTTTGGTTGGATCCAAATGATTTTGAAAGGCCTTGGTGGCTGTGGTTTGATTTAAATTATTTTGGATTTATTAAAAACCTTGAATTTAGTTTGGTCTTATGGTTTTTGCATGTCGATGTTGGGCTCTAGGTAGCATTGGGATGAATAAGGTTTTGGGTATGGGAGATCCAAGCGTCCTTGATGTACGACTTTGGTGAAACCAATTAGAGTGGAGAACTGTGTTCGTTGGTGTAATGGGATTGATGTTGGTGGTTAATCTAGAATTCTCTTTTAGTGGTAGACTTCAAGGAAAGGTCGGATCATATATTCTAGTGATACTCTTCCATCTCAGTTAAGAGAGTACTCTACTAGTGTTGCGTGTATTCATTTAGTGCTTATGCCTAAGGTTGATATTTTGCATTCACTTTGTTCCCTAGATATGAGTCTTGATCTTGTGTTAAGTTGATTATGGTTTAGGTGGTTGTGTTTCTTTCATTGTCTAATGTAAGGGCTCTTTTTATGGTATGGTTTGGTTGGGATGATTCTCCATTATGGTCTAGATGGTTGTGGTAAAGTACTTCATACCTATATTGTCATGTCTTGTCTCTGGGATATTTCCTTGGGTGGCATGGATATCTCTTGTAATTTGATTTCTAAAATAATTTTTCTTATGTTAGGATGGTAATGGCATTCAGGGGTGGTGGTGGTGGTGGTGGCATGGTGATGTTGTGAAATGGGGAATGTAGAAGTCCCTAAGTAGGGAAGAGTCTAGGGTAACTACCAGAGTTAAGGTTTTAGAAGGTAAGGTAAGATTGTTGACATGAGAAATGGTTAGGAAAGGAATGGGTCGTGAAAACCTTGTGATGGTTTTAAAGGGTGCTAGATATTTTGATGGATAGATCATACCGCAGGTATATAAGTCGTAGGCTTAAATGTTATGGTTGGCAGATATACCAATAGTTGTGTTGGGTACTAAGATATGGCTGGGGGTTTCATTCATAATGGTTGGATTGGTTTGTCCATGTCTTTTACTCATGATTTCCATGTTATAATGGTGATGAAAATGGAGTAGTGTTTCGGGATAGAGGTAAGAAGTAGAACCCGGTGGCCTAAGTTAACTCTTTTTTAGCTTGGTCTAGGCTTGAACATGGAAGTGGTGGTTTATAGTTAGACTCAAGATCCTATAGTGATGTGTCATGGTAAACTCTAAGTTGAATTGGATTTGTTATTTAGCATAGGTTTTCTTTATCCGGTATTCTATGTTTTGGGATAAGGTGTGGATGGTCCTCAGTTGGTTGGTTCTTTTTGTGTGGTATTGGTATCTTAGATTCCTTAGTTCGGATGTGGTGGATTTCAATGTCATTCGGGGGATTGATTGGTTGCACTCATGCTTTTCATTATTAAATTGTTAGACTTGTTAAGCTTACTAGTGAGTCGGTTATGGAGTGAGAGGATGTTTTCATTCCCTAAGTATTATAGTAAAGGTTATATTCTATCTTTGAGCTCTTAGATTGGTCTCTAAATGGGTGTCTCTATTATTGGTTGGTCTGGGTTAAAGATTGTAACTCAGAAGGATTTTCTTTGCATTCAGTTTTGGTGATGCATGAACTTCTTGGGGTCCTTTCTGATGACCCTTATGGTGTCTGTCTAATGCGGAGGTTGATTGGAAGTTGGTATTGTTTCAAACACTTGTACAAATCTCTATTCTTTCTTTATAGAATGGTTCTGGTGGAGTTATGGAGCTTCAGGAGAAATAAAGGGATCTTTTAGATAGAGGTTCCATATGTTCTAGTATCTTTTTGTGGAGTGTTTTGTTCTTGCATGCATAAGGGGAATGGTTCCCCAAAAGTGAATAGGTTGTCGATAGGTGAATAATGGATTTGGAGAGTCATCCTTGTGAGGTGGACCAAGCTTATGTATATTCTATGAGGGTACTTTGTTAGAAGTACATGGTGGTCGGTAAATCCTAGGCTTAAATCTAGATGCTTGATCTTGGAAAAGGGAATATATTAGCTCGGGGATAGCAATATGGGGATTATGGAGATAAATCGGTAGGTTTGATGAAGTTGATGACTTGGGAATTACAATTGTGAGAAAGTTATAACATATAGGTTAGAAGTTCAGGTTGAACAAAGGGACTGGGGATCTAGTCATTCGACAGGTTAGATCATGGAGCTGGTATGTAACTTTGTTCCTATACTTGTACTTTATTATTGGCATGAAATTGATTATTAAATTCATGGTTTTAAATATATATTTTGACACAATTGAGATTTTTTACATGATTACTCACTTAATCAATTCTTTCATTGATTATGATGCATTATTCATGTTTTATTAATATTTATGAACAGTGTGGGATGCATGGAAATGTTAAATGGATTTTGGGGTACTATGGATTCCCCAAATTACTTGGTTTTGAACTTGGAAAATATATGCCCTCAAAATGTTTTTGAAATTACCCTTGTATAAAACTTTGTCATATGGTTTGGCTATTATTGAATCTTTGCATTGTATAAATGGTTAAGGGGAACATAAATTTATTTTGGTTTGATCCAAATGATTTTGAAAGGCCTTGGTGGCCATGGTTTGATTTAAATGGTTTTGGATTAATTAAAAACCTCGGAGTTAGTTTGGTCTCATGGGTTTTGCATATCTATGTTGGGATCTTGGTAGTATTGGGATGAATAAGGTTTTGGGTATGGTAGAACCAAGTGTCCCTGGTGCACGTCTTCAGTGAAACCCATTAGAGCGGAGAATTGTGTTCGTTGGTGCAATAGTATAGAGGTTGGTAGTTAATCTAGAATTCTCTTTTAGTAGTGAACTTTAAGGGAAGGTCGGGTCACATATTCTAGTATACTTTTCCATCTCGGTTGAGAGAGTACTCTACTAGTGTTGGATGTATTCATTTAGCGCTTATGCCTAAGGTTAGTATTTTGCATTCAACTTATTCCCTGGATATGAGTCTTGACCTTGTGTTAAGTCGCTTATGATTTAGGTGGTTGTATTTCTTTCGGTTTTTAATCTAAGGACTCCTCTTATGGTATGGCTTGGTCGGGATGATTCTCCATTATGGTCTAGATAGTTGTGGTGAAGTATTGTATGCCTATAGTGTTGTGTCTTGTCTCTGGGATCTTGCCTTGGGAGGCATGGAGAACTTTTGTAATTCAGTTTCTTAAATGATTTTTCTTGTGTTAGGATGGTAGTGGCATTGCAAAGGGGGGGAGGCATGGTGATGCTGTGTAATGGGGATTGTAGAATTCCCTAAGTAGGGGAGAGTCTAGGGTGACTACTAGAATTAAGGTTTTGGAAGGTAAGGTAAGGTTGTTATCATGAGAAATAGTTAGGAAAGGAATGGGTTGTGAAAACCTTGTGAAAGTTGTAAAGGGTGCTAGATCTTTTGATGGATAGATCATACCGCGGGTATATAAGTTGTAGGCTTGAATGTTGTGGTTGGCAGGTATACCAATAGTAGTGTTGGGTACGTAAGATATGGTTGGGGGTTTGGGTTATAATTGTTGGATATGGTTTATCCATGTCCTTTATTCATGATTTCCATGTTATAATGATGATGAAAGCAGAGTAGTGTTTCAGGATAGAGGTAAGGAGTAGAACTCTTGCATGGTTTGGTTTGGTAATGGAACTTTAAATAGATTTGGATTGTTTTGCATGGTTTAAATGATATATAAATGCTTTAAATGTTTGGCATAGTCTAAAAAGGTTTGGAATGGTTTAAAGGGTAAAGGTTTTGTTGGTCATGGTTTGTCTATTTTGAAAACCTTGTGGGATACATGGAAATCCCTCAAGTGAATGCATTAATGGAATTGGTTTAAATGGGTTGGAAAGGTAAAAGGCTAAATAGTTATGCTTGTGAGGAACATGGAAGTCCCTAAGTGGTTTAATATGGTAAATGGAAGGGCACTTGAAAGTCCCCTTAAACCTATAAATGGTTGGCAATGGATGCTACTTGCATTTAAGGGTTGGTATGACAATAGAGGGGCGGCACACCCCTTAGTATAGTGGAGAAAGCAATGAGCCGTACCCCTTAGTCCATTGAAGCAAGCAACACATTACAGACCATACTCCATGGGAGCAAGCAATGCATCGTGACCCTTATTCCCGCACGATCAAACATGAATCCAACAAATAGGACACTTGTATTCATTGTTAAACACCTTGGACGTCTTGAAAGCTTAGACAGAGGATGAAAAACACTTCAAATAGGGTTTCTCTTTCTTTACCTTTGTATTTTTATGGACTATATCATATATTCAATGATTTTGATAACGGTTGTGACCATTAGTGGCAAAACGTCCCCTTTTCGGGTTTAAGGCTAATAATATGATTACGGTTGCTTTGAATTGGTTTTGTTTTGATTGCTTGTCATATTTGGTTGTTTATTTATCCTTGTTATAACTATTTTAAGGATTCACGACCCTTAGAATATATCAATTGTTGACTTTGTGAGCTCGGGAGGAGGAATAAGAAGATAGATTGTAAGATCCCAAAAATTCTAAGCTTAACTCAGTGTTTTAGAGAATGAAGAGAGGTCCCAGACTTAGAAATTTCCGCTAAGTGTTTACATAGAGAATTATTTTAGCCCTCATAATGTGGCAATCTTATTTTACGACCCTTATGACCTTGAATTGTTGATCCTTGGATTGAATCATGATCAGGTGTGTCAGAAGGTCACTTTGGATGAGTTTTGAATTTTTTGGACCTCGTTTGAAACATGTTTGGGAGTCCAAAATAGTGGATCGACGTGATCTGGATGCTTTGATAGATATTTTTTCCCAGCCCCCAGTGCAAATTCCAGTGAGCCTACGCGATCTCGACGCATTACGTCGATCCTATCGATGTGGCGTGTCGGTCTGTGCATTGCTGCGCGTTTTTAGTAATTAACAGTTCGCATCCAGAGGGGTATTTGGGTCATTTTTCTACGTCTATTCGGCCCTAAAAACACGAGATTTATCACTCCTAAAGGCAAAATTCCATTCACTATTCACAAATTCTCTCGAGAAAAAACCCTAACCCTTCAAATTCAAGATTTAAGTCCCAAGAAATTCAACACAACTTTCAGAGAATTGATTACCAAGGTATGTTGGGTGTTCATACAAGGGTTTCCTTCCACCCTTGGAGTTTAAGAACCTCTTGTAAAATTTCAAGATGTTTGTTTCCATGAATTCCATGTTGAGTTTAATTTTTTTCAAGATTATGATTTTTATTTGGGTTCTAACCCATGATTAATTACAAAATTCACGTGAATTAAATAGCATGTGTGTATTATTATGTAGTTTCATGTTGGACACCCTTGAATTTGTGAGTTTGGAATTGTGATCACGATGCTTGCATGTTGATTAGTATTATGTGCATAAACTATGCCCCCAAAGTGTTTGATAAAATGTTCATGTGATTTGAGTAGTGAAATCATATCATGTTAGCATATATACAAGTTTATACCATGCAAGTGCTTGATAAAATGCCTCAAAGAATGAATTGTGACAAAGTGTCTAGTTATCATGCTTTCAAGATTGTGCTATATTTTACAATTTATGCAATCGAGTCCTGGGTGTATCTAATACCCGATAATCTAGATGTTTACCTAGAGTTACAGCAGTGTCATGAACAACAGTACTCAGTCCAGTTTAGTCAGTTAATAGAACCCAGTGAACTCAGTTTAGTTAGACAACACAATCAGTAACAGTTCAGTCAAGCCTAGAATAGTCTAGAAATTAGTTCACTATCTATTCAGTTAGGAGTAGGAATCAACACCGAGCGAACCCAGGTATGGGGGCATTCCTGTCATAGAAGGGCTTGACCCTTAGTAGTAATCCCTACATTACAAAACTATAAAGCCAACGTAGGTGAGATATCTTACTACCAGACTAGGGTTAATACATTTCGTATGAGTTTTCCTTCAAGTGAAGGTTGACGAAATGTCTTCCTTCCAGGGAGAGTTAACTTACAGCCATTGTTAGTATCCCTTGGGAAGGTGCTAACACCCTTCTAACTGGGGTCACAGGTTAGACCCCAACTCAGTTCATAATCGGGGTATGTCGGTTAGATGAACACTCCCATAGTTACAATTTTTGTTTTAGACTCAGTATAAAACCTCAGTTCAGTTTCAGAATCAGGAATGTCAGATATAGTCACCCAACTGAGCACAGAACACAATTCAGTTCCACAAAATTAGGACTGTCAGAAATAGTCACCCAGTTATCAGTAATTCAGTTAACAGTCATTCCAGTTTCAGTATTAGTAGATTTACACGTAATATTGCATAGTCAGTAATTACAGTAGTTTCAGATATATATGTACTCTCATTTAGTTATATTCATATTATTTAGTCAGTTATAGTTCATGCATATGAACCCATGCATATCATCCTACCTCAGTTAGCATACTGGTACAGTCAAAGTACCAACACATACTTTTCTGTTGCGCTATGATGTCTTATATCATAGATTTAGATGCACGGGCTCCTGATTGTACTTAGCAACCTAGATTTTCAGCAACAGATATAGTGGTGAGTCCTCATAGTCCAAGGATAGAGTTATCATTTCAGTATTTTAGTATTCAGTACATTCAGTAGTCGGAGTTAGTTGGGGGCTTGTCCCATCAACTCCATATTCAGACAATTAGAGGCTATCATACTAGATTATTTCGGATAGATGTTCAGTTTTCTGTATTTATACATGAGTATTCAGTATTTGTTTTTGAATGATGAACCTTATGGAAACTTTAGCCTAATTTCCGCTCTTATTTTAGTACTATTATACAGTGCTCATAGCAGGTACCAGTCATGGGTTAGTTTGTGGTCCTTTGGGATTATGAGCACTGTGTGACATCTAAGGTACAGAATCAAGGCGTTAAAAACTTGGTATTAGAGCCTAAGGTTCAACAGAGTCCTAGGAAGTCTGAAAGCTGCATCCAGAAGAGTCTTGTGCATGGTGTGTAGCGCGCCAAACTTATGAACAAAAGGCTATGAGGCATTTTAGGAAAAGTTTCCCTTCTTTCAGTATTCATATCGTACGAGTGAGCATGAGATCAAGTTAAACTCTCTGTCTAATTTAAGTTTCCCTTCTATTTACAGAATATGACTCCTAAAAAGAACAATGGAAAAAAAACAGGAAACCAGCCAGCCCCTCAACCCGTTCAGACAGATCCCCTGGGCGAGCATGTATCCCATGCAGAATTCAGAGAAACTTTCACCACTCTAGCTTATTCTGTGGCTGCCTAAAATGAATGTCTAACTGCTGTCCAGGATAACCCAATGGCTAATACTACTGCAGCTAGAATTTGGGACTTCACCCAAATGAATCCCTCATTATTTACCGGGTCTAAGTCAGATGAATACCCACAGGAATTTCTTGATCAGGTGCAGAAAGTCATAGATATTATGGGGGTGACTTATAGTGAGAGTGCTGAGTTGGCCACATATTAGTTATAGGATGTGGCTCACTCATGGTTCAAGTAGTGGAGGGCAGAGATGGCCGCATATGCAGGGCCCATAGAATGGGAGGAGTTTGCCACTATTTTTTTAGATAGTTTCTTACCATTGGAGTTGAGGGAAGCGAAGGTTTTGTATTTTATTAATATAAAGCAGGGCAAAATAATAGTAAAAGAGTATTCTCTCAACTTTACTCAGTTGGCCAGATATACTCCTTAAGTGGTAGCAGATAGCAGATGTAAGGTGAGTAAGTTTATGTCTGGGGTGTCTAACAGTGTGGTCAAGGAGTGTAGGACTACAATACTGATTAAGGAGATGGACATATCTAGGATCGTAGTCCATGCTCAATATATAGAGGAGGCTAAGAATAAGGATAACGAGAGGGAATAAGAGAGCTAGAATAAGTAGCTTCAACTTCACCCAGCCTAAGTCAGAGGGTGGTAATCGTTCTCAGTTCCACCCAAAATTTTCAATTCCAGCTCTGTCCTCAGCCAGTGCCCCAGTTCCAAAATTTCATAGATGGAAATAAAGATAGGGCGCTAGGCCCTAAACCCCAGGATAGTATTAGCAGTGCCCGAACAAATTCTCTTTACCAGAAATATAGCAGAAACTATCAGGGTGTCTGTCGTGCTGGCAGTGATGTATATTTCGGATGTGGAAAGCTAGGCCATAGGGTAAGAGAGTATCTTCAGGTGGGTTCGCAGAGTCAGCATAATCGTCCCATAACTCAGTCCGATCGCCCGAATCAGCAGGGTGCCGCTTCTAGTGCCACTAGTGGGAAACGACCAAACAGACTATGAACTTCAGTCCCAATAGGATTAGAAAAGTTCTCCTATTATTGTCACTGGTAAGTTATAAGTTTATCATTTACATGTTTATGATTTGATAGTTCCAGGAGCTTCTATGTCCTTTGTAACTTCTTATATAACTATTGACTTTAGAGTCAGTCCCGAAATCCTAGCAGAGCCCTTCTCAGTCTCCACCCCAGTGGGTAAATCTATCATAGCTCGGCGGGTATACATGAACTGTCCGGTTATGGTATTTCAGAAAGTTACTTCAGCAGACTTAGTGGAGTTAGAGATGACAGATTTTAATATCATTCTCAGCATGGATTGGCTTTATTCATGCTATGCTTTAATTGACTGTAGAAACAAAATTGTCTATTTTCAATTTCTGAATGAACTTGTCCTTGAATGGAGGGGTAGTACTTCAGTACTTAGGGGTCAGTTTGTTTCCTCCCTTAGAGCGAGGAAAATGATATCCAAAGGGTGTGTCTATCATCTTATTTGAGTTCAAGAATCTAGTTTAGAGACCCCTAATCTTGAGTCAGTATCAGTAGCATGCGAGTTTCCATATATGTTTCCCAAAGATTTTCCCGGGGTCCCTCCCAAAAGGGAAATTAACTTCGGAATTGACCTTCTTCCAGATACTCATCCCATCTCTATTCTTCCATACAGAATGGCTCCAGTAGAACTCAAAGAGTTAAAATAATAGTTGAAGGATCTCCTAGATAAGGGATTCATCAGACCCAGCGTATTCCCTTGGGGTGCACCAATTTTATTCATGCATAAGAAAGATAGTTCTCTTAGAATGTGTGTAGACTACCATCAGCTAAATAAATTCATGGTCAATAAAAAATATCCAATTCCCTGAATTGATAACTTGTTTGACCAACTTTAGGTTCCAACTACTTTTCTAAGATAGACCTTAGATCAGGCTATCATCAGCTCAGCGTCAGAGAATGTGACATTTCGAAAATAGCTTTTAGAACTAGGTATGGTCACTTTGAATTCTTAGTCATATCATTTGGTCTTACCAATGCCCCAACAACCTTCATGGACTTGATGAACCGCGTTTTCATGCAGTATTTGGACATGTTTGTCATAGTCTTTATTGATGACATTCTTGTCTACTCCTGCAGTGAAAGTGATCATGCAGACATCTCAGAATAGTCTTACAAAATCTCAAAGCCCATCAGTTGTTCATGAAATTTAGTAAGTACAAATTATGGCTAAGGTCAGTAGCTTTTCTTGGCCATATAGTTTCTGGTGATGGCATTAAAGTTGGTCCTCAAAAGATTAAAGTAGTGAGAAACTGGCCTAGACCCATCTCTTTATTAGATATTAGGATTTTCTTGGGTTTGGACTACTATTATCGATGGTTTATTATGAGATTTTTGTTTATTGCATCCCTCATGTCCAAATTGGCTCAGAAGAAAGTCAAATTCCAATGGTCAAATTCGTGTGGGAATAGTTTTTAAGAGTTGAAGACTCGACTTACTACAACCCTAGTTTTGACTTTACTAGATGGTTCAGATGGGTTTATGGCATATTTTGATGCTTCCAGAGTTGGTTTGGGGTGTGTTTTGATATAGAGAGGTAAGGTCATAGCCTACGCCTCTAGACAACTTAAGCCCCATGAAAAGAACTATCTGACCCATGATCTGGAATTATTAGCTGTAGTGTTTGCCTTAAAGATTTGGATGCACTATTTGTATGGGGTGCATGTTGATGTGTTCACAGACCATAAGAGCCTACACTATGATTTTTCTTAGAAAGACCTAAACCTACGTCAGAGACGGTGATTAGAGTTTTTGAAAGACTATGACATGAGTGTTCTGTATCATCCTGGCAAGACCAATGTAGTGGTTGATGCTCTCAGTAGTATGTCTATGGGTAGTATTGCTCACATGGAGGATGGTAAAAAGAAGTCAGTTTAGGAAATTCATCAGCTTGCCCGACTAGGTATCCACTTAGTTAATTCAGCAGAGGGTAGCATATGGGTGCATAATAGTTCAAAATCATATCTGGTTTTTGAAGTAAAAGAAAAGTAGGACAGGGATTCCAGTTTATTTAAACTAAAAGAGTCAGTCAGAGATTAGAAAGTAGAGGTTTTCTCCCAAGGGGGAGACGGTGTGTTACGCTGCTAGGGTAGGTTATGTGTTCCATATATGGATGGCATGAGACAACGGATTCTTGTAGAAGTGCACGGTGTGTGGTGCTCGATTCACCTAGGGGCCACCAAGATATACTGCGACTTATAGGAAGTCTATTGGTAGAGTGAGATGAAGAAAAACATTGCATAGTTTGTAGCTAGGTGCTCAACATGTCATCAGGTTAAGATCGAGCATCAAAAGCCTAGTGGATCTATGTAGGAGTTTAGAATTTCCACATGGAAGTGGGAGGAGGTGAACATGGATTTTGTGATGGGTTTACCTCATATTCGCCACCAGCGTGATTTGATTTGGGTCATTATAGACAGGATGACCAAATTAGTTCATACCTCTTATTCAGCCAAGGATTATTCCAAGATCTATGTCAGATAGTTGGTCAAATTGCACAGAGTTTCATTATCCATCATTTCAAATAGAGGTACGCAGTTCACCTCTTATTTCTGGAAAGCCTTCCAAAAGGGTCTTGGTACCCAAGTTTACCTCAGTACAACCTTTTAACCTTAGACAGATGGTCAAATAGGAAGGACCATCCAGACTCTAGAAAATATGCTAAGAGCGTGAGCCATTAACTTTAAGGGTAGTTGGGATGACCACTTGCCCTTGATTGAGTTCGCGTATAATAACTATTATCATTCCAACATTCAGATAACTTCATTTGAGGTGCTCTATAGGAGGAGATGTAGATCTTCTATTGGTTGGTTTGAAGTGGGTGAGGCCACAATGGTAGGGCCTGACTTGGTATTTAACGCCTTGGAAAAAGTTCAGTTGATCGGGAAAAGGCTTAAGACAGCTCAGAGCCAACAGAAATCGTATGCAGATGTGCGAAGAAAAGATGTCAAGTTTAAGATTGGTGAATATGCATATTTAAAAATCTCTCCTATGAAAGGAGTGAAGAGGTTTGGCAAGAAGGGGAAGCTCAGTCCCTGATATGTCGGTCCTTACAAAATTCTTAGCTATTTTGGAAAGGTAGCTTACGAGCTTTAGTTGCCTTCAAACTTAGCTTCAGTGCACCCAGTGTTTCATGTCTCCTTGCTAAAGAAGTGTACAGGTGGCCCAATAGTTGTGGTCCCTATAGAGGGTATAGATGTACAGAACAACCTCTCTTATGAAGATATCCTAGCCAAAATCCTTGATCATTAGGTTCACAGACTGAGGAACAAAAAAGTTCTTTTGGTCAAGGTTCTTTGGCAGACTCAGTTCGTTGAGGGAGCTACTTGGGAAGCAGAAGCAGATATGCAAACCAAGTATCTTCACCTCTTCTCTGCAAACTCAGATTCAACTCTAGGTAACAGTTTTTCTTGAATTTAATAAGTTTCATGCTCAGATTACCTTTACAACTCTGAATCGATTCAGTTGCATAGCATTCTCATATCATGCATACCTTTATGAAACAACTCAGTCATGTGTCATGCCTTCAGAATTCAGTCATGCTTCAATTATGCATATTCAGTATGAAAACTCAGTATATTAGTAGTTTCAGTCATGAAATCATGCTTCAGTTGTTCTTATCCAGTATATAAACTCAGTTTATTAGTATTCTCAGCTTAGTCAGTCTCATTCAAGGACGAATGTTCCTAAGGGAGAGATATTGTAAGACCCCACAAAATTATAAGCTCAACTCAGTTCTTTAGAGCATGCAAAGAGGTCCCAGAATTAGAAATTTCTGCTAAGTGTTTACACTTAGATTTATTTTAGCCCTCATAATGTGGTGATCTTATTTTACGACCCTTATAGCCTTGAAATGTCGATCCTTGAATTGAATCATGATCAAGTGTGTCAGTAGGTCACTTCGGGTGAGTTTATAAATTTTTGGACCTCGTTTGAAACATGTTTAGGATTCCAAAATAATGGATCAACGTGATCTCGATGGGTCGCATTGCCTATCATGTCGATAGATATTTTTTCCCAGCTCTCTATGCAAATTTCAATGAGCTGATGCAATCTCGATGCATCACATTGGCCATCGCTTCGACCCCATCAATGCACGGTTGGACTGTGCGTCGCTGGGCGTGTTTTCAGTAATTAAAAGTCCCCGTCTAGAGAGGTATTTGGGTCATTTTTTCACGTCTATTCAGCCCTAAAAAGATGAGATTTATCACTCCTAAAGGTAAAATCCATTCATGGTTCACAAATCCTCTCAAGAACAAACCCTAAGCCCTCAAATTCAAGATTCAAGTCCCAAGAAATTCACCACAACCTTTAGAGAATTGATTACCAAGGTATGTTGGGTGTTCATCCAAGGGTTTCCTTCCACTTTTGGAGTTCAAGAACCTCTTGTAAAATTTTAACATGTTTGTTTCCATGAATTCTATGTTGAGTTAAATTGTATTCGTGATTATGATTTTTATTTGGGTTCTAACCCATGATTTATTACAAAATTCATGTGAATTAAATAACATGTGTGAATTATTATGTAATTTAATATTGGAAACCCTTGAATTTGTGAGTTTGGAATTATGATCATGATGCTTGCATGTTGACTAGTATTATGTGCATAAACTATGCCCCCCAAGTGTTTGATAAAATGTTCATGTGATTTGAGTAGTGAAATCATATCATGTTAGCATGTATACAAGTTTTTACCATGCAAGTGCTTGATAAAATGCTTCAAAGAATGAATTGTGACAAAGTGTCTACTTATCATGCTTTCAAAATTGTGCTATGTTTTACAATTTACACAATCGAGTCCTAGGGGTATCTAATACCCAATAATCTAGCTGTTTACCTAGCGGTACAGTAGTTACAGAATAGTCTCAGTAGTGTCAAGAACAGTAGCACTCAATCCAGTTCAGTTAGTTAATAGAACTTATTGAACTCAGTTTAGTTCAGTTCAGTTAGATAGCACGATTAGTAACAGTTCAGTCAAGCCTAGAACAATCTAGAAATCAGTTTAGTGTCTATTCAGTTGGGAGTAAAAATCAGCACTAAGCGAACCCAGGAGTGTAGGGGGCATTCCTGTCAGAAAAGGGTTTTACCCTTAGTAGCAATCCCAGTATTACAGAACTACGTAGCAAGCGTAGTTTGAAATATCTTCATACTAGACTAGGGTTGATACATCTCGTATGAGTTTTCCTACCAACGAGGGTTGACAAAATGTCTTTCTGCCAGAGAGAGTTAACTCACATCCATTGTTAGTATCCCTTGGCAAGGTGCTAACACCCTTCCAACTGGGGTCACAGGTTGGACCCAACTCAGTTCACAGTTGGGGTATGTCGGTTAGATGAACACTCCCACAGTAATAATTTCAGTTTCAGATCAGTATAAAACCTCAGTTTAATTTCAGAATCAGGATTATCAGATACAGTTACCCAGCTCAGCATGGAACTTAGTTCAGTTCCACAGAATCAGGACTATCAGAAATAGTCACCCAATTATTAGCAAATTAGTTATTAGTGATCTCAGTTTCAGTATCAGTAGATTTACCAGCAATATTGCATAGTCAGTAATTACAGCAGTTTTAGATATACATGTAATCTCGTTCAGTTATATTCATATTATCCAGTCAGTTATTATTCATGCATATGAACCCATTCATATTAGCCTATCTCACTTAGCATACCGGTACATTCAAAGTACTAACGCATACTTTTCTATTGCGCTATGATGTCTTATATCATAGGTTCAGATGCACGGGTTCCTGGCCATACTTAGCAGCCCAAATTTTCAGTAGCAGATATAGTGGTGAGTTCTCATAGTTCGAGGATAGAGTTATAATTTCAGTATTTCAATATTTAGTACATTCAGTAGTCAGAGTTAGTTGGGGACTTATTCCATCAACTTCATATTCAGACAGTTAGAGGCTATCAGACTGGATTATTTCAGACAGATGTTTAGTTTTCAGTATTTATTTATTAGTATTTAGTATTTGTTTTTCAGTGATGAACCTTATGGAAACTTCAACCTAATTTTTGTATTTATTTTAGTAATATTATATAGTGCTCACAACAGGTACCAATCATGGGTTAGCTTGTGGTCCTTCAAGATTATGAGCACCGTATGATATCCGGGGTGCAGACTTGGGGGGTTACATAGATCGTGGAGATAAATAGAGTAAGGTACTTATTCTTTTATAAAATAAGGAATTTCAACTAGCGTCTAGGATAGAGATATACCTAGAAGCCTTTCTCTACACTTGCAGGATGACATCTTAATGTTTCTAAATGGATTATTATATTCCCGCTCAATGATGTAGTTGTAATGTCCAGTTAGGTAGAAGATTAGAGGTCGGGAAACCATGATCATATGATAAACCCTGTGAATCAACAACCAATATAAGTAATCTAACAATTTAATTTCAATAGCATAGTATGATTGTTCGTGGTGCTATAACCCTGGGTTTTCATCCATTGATTGTCCAAAGTCTTTACTTCACCGCATTATTTTAATTTACTTTTAGTTTATGAACTTTCAAAACTCTTTTGGTTACGTGTGCACCAATTTTATCTCAATAGTCAAACTAGAAGTGGATAGCTGTTTAACACATTCGACTTTATTTAAGTCCACTGTATTACTTGGTGAAACCACATACACTGGCATGTGCGTAATAATTTTTTGACATTGTTGTCGGAGACTTTTAAATTGGCAACTATTTTAGTTTTAGTTTTACTTTTCAGATTTCTTTGGTTCTTTACACTTGGTCTTGGTATTAAATTTTCCAGAAATAAGTTTATAGACTAGTAAGCTAGCAAGGGATAGGGAATTAGTTGCACTAAGCCCCAAACCTGAGCAATGTTTTCATTAATTAAGGAGACAAGCAGTCCTTCTCCATCGTATCCTACAAATTCAAGAGGAACAAGATAATCCTGATCTTATGGCTGAAGATCTACCAGCCCGCAGGACAACTCGTGAAGTGGCAATCCTACTTCTAACGAATTTAGCCTCCCCTTTTTAAAAATCGGCTGCTAGAGGTAACTTTGAGCTGAACAGAACATGGTGCAACTTTTGATCAGTAGTGGGCAGTTTATGTGGCTTTCACATGTAGATCTAGTAGTCAATCTATGAAACTTCTTGGAGATCAGTGATACATTTATCCTTATGAATGTGTCAACTGACTATGTTATGTTGACATTTTTCCCCTTCTCACTATAGGGGAAAAAAATAAGTGGTTGAACGCTGAGCTGGTAAGTTCAATCACAAGATGGGATGACTTTGCCTAGAAATTATTCATCCGATTCTTTCTATCTGGAAAGACTGTGAGACTGCATAATGAGATTGTGAGCTTCAATCAGAAGCCATATGAGAACTTATATCATGCATGGGAAAGGTTCAAAGCTCTTCTTTGGGACTATCTACATCATCAACAGTCCAATGAGGTACTATCTCACACTTTTGTTAAGTCACTTTATCATAACAATTTTTTTTTGCAATATTTAGTTACAAGTGATCAAGCATTGGAATTGACATATGATGAGCTATAAACTTGTTGAACCGGATTGGACAAAGGAATCCTGAGTGGTATTCTGACTCAAGAAGTGTACAAAAAAGGTTCCAGGTGTGTTGGAGATGGACCAATTTACTGCTATATCCACTTAGATTGCTTTACTACAAAATCAGTTAACTACTCAACTCAGCTATATAAAATTGAGGGTAACACAGCCTGTAGCAATAGAGACTGTAATTCATCAGATGGGTACTTGGTGTGAGATTTGTGGTAATAGTGGTCATTCTAAGACTATGTGTGCTACAAATCCTAAGTCAGTGATGTTTGTGAGCAATGCTCAAAGGCCGAATTATGGGAACTCCTACAATCTAAAGTGGCATACTCAACCACCAAATCCATTATGGAACAACCAACAATAACAGTTTTAGCAGCAACAGGTTCAAGGGTATCAGTCCACTAGCAATATGGAAGAGATACTGAAACAAGTTTTAGCTACTCAAGAACAATCGACAGTAGATATAAAGAGCCAGCAAGTAGATATAATGAGCCAGAAAGTGGCTACAAAGAACTTAGAGATATAGGTTGGGTAAATGCAGCAAACACAAAATGCTTGGCCTCAAGTTTGTGTGCCAAGTAACACGGAACCTCCTAAACAAGTAATCGCAATCACTTTGAAAAGTGGTAAAGAACTAAATAAAGAACCTCCTAAGACAACTAAGGAGGTAGATGCATAGATAGTTCCCCAATAGGTAGATGACAAGGTTGCTAAAAATTTGAAGAAGTCTGAGTACTCAAAAACCAATGATCCTGAACAGGTGAAGGAGATACCATCACCACCTTTCACACAGAGACTTCTAAAATCAAAGGAGGATATGTGCTTCAAGAAGTTCTTTGAGACCTTCAGAGAGATTCACATTAATCTTTCTCTTTTAGATGTATTGCCGGGAATGCCCAAGTACGCTAAGAACTTGAAGGATGTGGTCTCTAAAAAACTTAAGCTGCATGATGTCGAGATAGTTACGCTCAATGAAGAGTGTAGTTTTGTAGTGATGCATAAATTCCCAAAGAGTTGAAAGACCTGATGAGTTTCACTCTCTTGATTTAAATTGACAATAATTATGTGGTCTACATACTTAGTGATTTGGGGGCTAGTATCAACTTGATTCTCCTATTCTTGTTAACACTTTAGGCTTAGGGAAATCAAGATCGAGATTTGTGTTATTCCAATTGGCAGACCGGACCATCGCCCATTCTAAGGAAATCACAAAGGATGTTCTCATCAAGGTTGGTAAGTTTATTATTCCTGCTGATTTTATTGTTTTAGATTTTCAGGCAGATGAAAAAGTGCCAGTCATCTTAGGACATCCATTCTTGGTGATGGAAGGAGTGTTGATAGATGTGAGAGAGGGTATGCTCATCATGAGGATAGATGATAAAAAGGTGGTTTTCAAAGTGTACAAACCACTCAAAACACTATCCAACTACAAAGATTTATGCATAATTACAGTGATTGAAGAGGATAAGTATGGGGTAGTGGAGTTTAGTCCACCAAAGACCTCTTTGGACTTCCACATTGAGCAGCCAAGGCGACAACCACCCCATCCTAAAATAATGCAGATTGATGATCCTGAAAAAGCTATTATTGAGAGAGTAGTTTACCTTGAGAGTTCACACTCAAAAGTTAACAAACGAATAAGAAGATGACCTACAAGTAGGAGGAAGAAGATGAAGGAAAATGGATGAGATGTAGATTGGGTTATGCCACAATACTAAATCAGGTGCTTCTTGGGAGGTAACCCAAGTTAAGGTAGGTTTTATTTTTAGTATTTTTAGTTTTTACTTTACTATTTTTGTTTTTGTTGAGTCACAGGTTGATGAGAAGTTGAGTATCGAAAAACCTGAGCTAAGGAGTATGGCAAAGACTAAGTGTCGAGTCCTCGGACCCTCTTGATGTATAAAGATACTACTAGCTAGGCCTAGAGGCCTCAAAAAGTATTTCTATCTCTATTTTTTATTATTAATTTAGGGACAAAGTAGATTTTTAAGTGTGGTGTGGGGAAATTCCTATTTTTAGGAGTAATTTTAAATTTTTTTTGTTTTAGAAATAAATGGGATGTTCTTGTTGGTACTATATTTGATTCCATAATGCAGGTATTTGGTTGAAAAAAGCATATTGATTGTGTGAACTACTAATTTTGAGACTCCTAGGCGCATGTTTATGACTCTTGTACTTGTTGGCTTAATGTTGAATTCATGTGATTGTTTGGTTAAGAGTCTATAATGATCCTGCTTGAGTTGAGCATGTGCCATGTGTATGTATGGTGTTTGTATATTCCATGTTGCATTTGATGCTAGAGCTTTCCTGGTGTGTGTGCAAAGTTAAATAAAGAGTGTGAGTTTAGGAGATGATATAGGCATTTCTTTGATAGCCTTATTTCATACCATCTTTTTCTGACCCTTGTGCATAATCCTAGTTAACCCCATTAAGCCTGTAGCTTTTTCTTTGGCAGTCTCATATGTAGCATAATCCCTTCTTTGATTGACCTTAATTTGACCCAAAGCTCCTAAGCGCTTTAGTGTAAATTAATTAAATTAAGGAGTTGAAAATTCAAGTAGGAGAAAGGTTTAAAGCCCCAAAGTGATAGTTATTGGTGTGTACAATTGTTATGTGTTTTGGTTGGGAGTTGTGTAATGTAAACTTTTTTTTTCAAGATTAATAAGTTGTGAATAGACAATACTCCTAACACAGTGTATGTGAATAAGCTTAATGATATAGGATAAAACAAAAGACGTGTGAAGGTAGTAGAGGTGGAAGTTGGTTGTTAGAGATTAGTCTTATTTGCATAATGTGATGTATTAAGGAGCTTAGGGAAGATAATCACCATTACTGGCCAGACTAGTTCCTACCCGTCCCTTAGCCTACATTACAATCCATAAAGTCCTATTTGATCTAAGCTTCATCATTCTGATATTAGTGAAGTACTACACCAAAGGCAAGCCTATGATTCATCATGTTTAACTCATGAATTCTTTTTGGAGAACGAGCATAATTTGATTATTGTACCCATATGTTATAAATTATATCCATGTGAGTGCTTATGGGCAACTTCTTTGTTGTGATGGCACATGTTTGATTATAGTTGGGTGATTTGTATGATTTTTATGATTGAACAATATGTATGAGTTTTCCAACTAGGTGAGTCAATTCTTGAGGCTAGGATGTTTTGGAGTAGTGTTCTTGAACTATCAATTGTGTTTGTAACATGCTTAGTGTTGACACTTGTATTCTGCATAGTTATTATAGTACTAGCTTGAGTATGTTTCCTATAATAGAAGTGTAGAGTCACCTCAAATTATGATTCTTATAGTGAAGAGTTGTTTGAGAACGAACAGGGCTTTAAGTGTGGGGTGGTGATCTGAGGTGGTTTTATGCTTTTTAGTGTTGTTATCCTAGCTTATATAGCTTTGTTTTGAGGACAAATTATGTTCTTAATGTGTTAATGATGATATATTTGAGAATCTAAGTCTTTAATTACTTAATTACAATCTTTAAGGTGTCTTTTAAACAAGTTCTGACTTAAATTGGTCACTTAGAGTTCAAACGAGAAAACTAGTTTTACTAGCTTGAGCTAGGTGTTGTCTAGTTGATAGCGATAGATTCTAATACATGTAATGAGTTCCTAATGGTATTATTGTATAATTATGTGTGGAAAAACTTGTTTATAGTATTCAAGGGTCAATTGGATCAAGCATAGGGTGAAAACACTAAGCTAAAGATTAATAGAACGAAACTAGTTCTTAACTTGAGTTTCTAGTTCATCGTTCTTGATATTGTGTTGTTTTGAGCTCTAATCCATGGCATTTTATGTTTTAGGATACTTGGTGAGTTGATTATGATGATATATGGAGGATATAAAAGATGGAAATCAAGTGGAAATAACACCAAAAGGCTTGGGATGGTAGGCAAATGCACAAGGCAAAGTGTAGACATCAAATGCAATTTCTAGTGAAGCCTCGCAATAGAGAGGCGCCGAATCCCTTAGTCCATTGGATAAAGAAACACGCTGCACCCCTTAGTAAATTGAATCAAGCAACGCATCAAATACCATACTCCCTAGGAGAAAGCAATGCATTGCGACCCTTATTCCCACACGACCAAACTTAAATCCTATAAATAGGACACTTGTACTCATTCTTAAATACCTTGGACGTCTTTGAATCTTGAAGAGGGGCTGAAAAAACTTCAAATAGTATTTTTATTTCTTTAATTTAGTTTGTTTATGGATTATATCATGTATTCAATGATTTTGATTACAGTTATGACCATTAGTGGCTAAACTTCTCTTTTCCGGGGTTAAGGCCAAGAATATGATTATGATTGCTTTAAATTGATTTTATTTTGATTGATTATCATATTTGGTTGATTATTTATCCTTTTTATAACTATTTTAAGTATTCACAACCCTTAGAATACATCAATTGTCAACTTTGTGAGCTCAGAAGGGGGAATAAGAAGATAGAACATGAGGATAAATAGAGTAAGGTTCTTATTCTTTTATAAAATAAGGAATTTGAATTAGCGCATAGGATAACGATATACCTAGAAGCCTTTCTCGGTTCACTTGCAGGATGACATCTTAATGCATCTAAATGGATTATTACATCCTCGCTCAATGATGTAGTTGTAATGTCCAGTTAGGTACAAGATTAGAGGTCGGGAGACCATGATCATATGATAAACCCTGTGATCAACAACCAAGATAAGTAATCTAACTAATGAAGTTCAATAGTGTAGTATGATTGTTTTTAGTGCTTTAACTATGGGTTTTCATCCATTGATTGTTCAAAGTCCTCACTTCACCGCATTATTTTAGTTTACTTTTAGTTTATAAAATTTCAAAACTCTTTTGGTTATGTTTGCACCAATTTCATCTCAATAGTCAAACTAGAAGTGGGTATTTGTTTAACACAAGTCTTTGAGGGATCGATATTCAGCTTTATTTAAGGCCACTGTATTACTTGGTGAGACCACATACACTTGCGTGTGCGCTTTGGCGCAACATATTGATTTTGGTTTGATTATTAACTTTACCCTTTTTGATTTGTAGAAATTTAAAAAATTATCTTTCTAAATATCTATTCTAAGTTAATTTTATAGATAAGGACTTTAGATTTTTCTGATTGATTTGTTTGTTAAATGGAAATTAATGAATTTTTGTTGCATGATGTGCACGAGCTTTAATTTAATTAGCATTTATTCATAAGATGGATGACTCACTTAGTAATACATAATCATAGCGGGCATGTTTTGTATACATAATCAACATTGTCATGGAGTTTTTGTTTGAGATAATTTCTTCTATTTTTTCTTTTAGTTGAAATTTTTTGATCCAAATATTAAACGAAATAAGTATGTTATGATCGAAGAAGTAGTCAAAAAAATCAAAGGTTCGTTTTTTTCTTAGTAGATATAAAGTTTTTCTTTATTTTATTTGTGCAGAAACTTCTAATATTTAGAAATTTAAATAATTTTCTCTAAAAATCTAATCTTAGGTCTTGTAAAGTATTTTTGTGATCTATTGCTTGCATGGTATTTTCGTTATCTATTGCTTTTGGTTTGATTATTAACTTTTCCTTTTTTGATTTGTTGAAATTTAAAAAAATTCTCTCTCTAAAGATCTATTCTAAGTTTTTTTTGGTAGAAAGGACAATTTATTCATCACTAATATTATGCATCATACAATAGCTACATTAGCATTGCTAACAATAGATAGTATTGTCTTATTACTAATATTACATAGATCATATACTATCAGCATACGTTGCCCTACAAAAAATGTTTCTTTCTTGTCTACTCTAAGCATTCTATGAATAAACAATGGGGGAATTATCTATTCTTCAAAAAATGACTTTGTTTTTTTTCTTCCGTTCCTCCTTAGCTATCTAATCCACCGGTCCATTTAGCTTTCTTCCTTTATGGAGAACTGGTGAGTTCCCCAACTCCCTCAGGAGACCCCTGCATAAGACAATTATGTTAGTTTCCATATCTGTTTCATTATAAGGGCTTGTTGTTAAGAAAGAGGAGCCAGTAGAAATAGTTAAAACATCACATTTTACTTTATGAGCCATTTTTAAACCAATGTATAGATCCATTATTTCTTCCTCTAAGCAAGAGTTAACACTAATTCTAATATAGAAACCTTTTATCCAATTCCCTTAATTATCTCTTAATAACCCCCCCAACTCCTCCTGTTTTAGAGGTATGTCAAAGGAACCATGAATGTTCAGTTTCATCCATTTATTGGGGGTACATAGAATTGATTCTCACTGTCCTATTAATCAGCTTTAAAGTTTCCTGTTAACATGAGAAATCCCATGGCTTTATCAAAGGGAACATCTGCAGGTATAATAGTGTTAGTATGGTCGAACAAGTTATTATTTCATTTAACCAAATGCTCCACAGGTAGAAAGGGAAGACATCAATCCAAGTAAGATACTTCCGTAATTAGACTTGCCTCATTTTACTACAACCTTCCAACCATCCTTAGGTGTGCAGAAGTTGAAGAGGCTCAATGTAGTGAAACATGTTCATCTTGGCCCAAAAGTAGACTATGTGAGGGCACACTAAAAATATGATTGATGGTTTCATACTGATTACAAAATTTATAAAGAGGATCAACTTTTAAACCTATATGGCTAAGATATAAGCTTTTAGGAAGTCGTTGATGGTAACATAACCATATGAAGAATTTGATCTTGTTAGGACATCGCAGCTTCCAGTCCATTTGTAATTTTTATTGCCCATTACATTTGGAATGTTTTTATCAATAATAAACCTATAGGCTGTAGTTGCAGAAAATTTACCATTTGTGTTAATGTCCATTAAAGCTTGTTTTTAAGACTTAGCTTCTCAGGTATGAGGATACTAGAGATAGTCTTAGCAATTTTTTTGGCAAGTGGTAACTAATATTACTCAAATACCAGTTCTTATGCTTAACAATATTTCCAACTTTCATCATTTTGTCTCCCTGAGTTAAGGGGTGTAAATCAATTTTGTTAGAGGTTTATTATAGGTGGTCCAGTTGTAACTCCAAACACTAATGCTTTGGCCATTACCTATCTTCTATTTGGATCATACTTTATAGATTTCATAACCTAGCAAAATATTTTTCCCTGTACTACCGTTAGTCTTGCTTTGCTGTGATAATACATGGAGATTCCTATTTTTAGAATATTTATGGAGAAAAATAGAGGTCCAAAGAGATTCAAGTTTGTTAAACATTCTCTAGGGTAGCTTAGCTAGGAGGGCTTTGTTTTTATTGACACTTTTTTGCATTCCTAGACCCCTAAATCTTTAGGTCGGACAAGAGTTTTCCATCTCATTAAGTGTAATTTCTTCTATGTATCTGTAGTACCCCAAATAAAGTTTCATTGAATTTTATCAATTTGCTTAGTAGTTCCTATTGGAAGCTTTTATATTGCATAATGTGAGTTGGTATACTGTTAAGGTAAGATTTTACCAGAGTTGTTCTACCAACAATGTTTAGGAACTTAGTCTTTCACCCTCAAAGCTTCTCTTTTAGGTTGCCAACTAAGAATTGGTAGTCACTAATACCGGGTTTTCTGCTAAGGATCGGAAATCCTAAGTATTTCCCAAATTTTGTACAGGATTTAACTTTAAGAATGGAAGTAATTAGTCGTTTTGAAGCGTCATTGCAATTTTTAGAAAAAAAAGATTTTTGATTTAACTAGGTTAGTACTTTGACCCAACCAAAGACATAAGTTTTGAAGAGTGTTCCTAATATTAAGGCAACTACTCTCATCATTGATGGACGTCAGGACTAAATTGTCCATAAAGAAGAGGTGAGTTAAGAACGGTCTATTCCTAGAAATTTTCATTAGGTCCCACATTTCAAAAGCTGCTTCTTGATTTATATTATAGACAATACTTCTATACAAAGAATGAAGATATAGGGTGCCATTGGGTCTTGGTGAAGTCCAAGCAACACCTCTTTTTAGTTTATGGTACGACTGCTATAAGGATATAGTAACCCAACTAAGGTTGGGGTCGAATCCCAAGGGAACACTTGGCTTTGCAAATCTCAGTAGTTGTACTCAATGCATAGAAAACAAAAAGTAAATGGGGGATTTTTTTTGTAGTAATCTTGAGAAAATAACAATATTAACTTGGTTGAAATTAGTAGTAAGTGAACACTAGGATTGTGTTCCCTATGGCATCTCAATTCCACAGTCTTTTCATGCGTTGTTGAACCAATCCAATTCCTTGCATGTAGAATCGATAAGTTATGTGCCTTCTATAGTCTTTTGGACGAGTAGAAGGATTTCACCCTTTACCTTTTGAGTCTCAGGGTGTTGCACTACTAACCCTTATCTTGATCCCAGTTAACTATTACCTTTTGAGTCTTTAGTTATTAGATAAAACCTAACCATCTTACGTAGATAGAACCTAGAAGCGTGGATCGACAATTAAACCCTAATTTAGTGTTATCTTTATCTTTTCCTAGTCACAACTTCTCTTCTGGAGTAAGTAGCAACATCTAGGCAGGATCTTAATGTGTGCACCCATTAAAAAATCAATCATAATAAAGATAAAGCAATGCATGCCATGGGTATTAGTTCAGATCAACAATTGCACTTCCCTTATTTCGTCAATTCACCAGGGTTTCCACAACCCTAGCTATGAATTTTAGTTGCTCATGATTGTGAATAAATCAATAACATTCATAATAGAAATCATAGATGAAATCACAATGATAAGATGAATAAGAACCCACAACCGTAAGTTGAATAATCAATCAAAGTCAATACAAGGAAATACCAAGATAAAAGAGAGATCTTGGAATCAAAATATATTTCTGAATGTCAAAAGTGCGTAACTCGTACTAAAAAGTACATAGGGGGTATTTAAAGTACATGAGAAAACCCTAAAAACAAATCCCCAAATGAAATAGGAGAAAACCGGGTTAGTGGCCACCTATTCTTTGTACCGCGGTCTGGCGCAGGCATAAATCGCAAGTTGCGGATGGACAAATTCTTGCAAGTTAGCTCTCGGGATTTTGGGTTTCTGGCACCCACTTTGTCTACATGTGGTCGGTAGGTCTACATGTGGTCCGTAGGCTGATTTAGTAGGTACCGGGAGTCAGTTTTGTCAGTTCTTCTTCGACTCTCAAACATGCATTAATCACGATCAAGCTGAAAAACATCCCAAACATCCATAATCACTCCAAAATAGCTAAAAACACCTTTTTCACGAACTTACCATCTAAAACACGATTTTCTGCAAAACATACCCAAAACATATCATATCTAACAAAAATGCCTAAAAAACTTGCGTATTTTCCTTATTTTAAGCATCGAAAGTGCTATATTTCTATAGAACATCAACACCTTCAAGTTAAACGTTTTCATGTCCCTAGGCAACAAAAATACAACAAAACAAAAATAACGCTTAACTAGTAGAAACTAAGCTATTCAAGGCAGTCAGTCAACACTTAAATTCAAAACACAACATCCCCCTCCAATCTCAATTTTCACAATCAACTGTGTATGAAAATGAAGCACAACAGTGTGACACAATGGGATCAATCTATGGAAATTACATTAGCAACAAACAACCACTCATAGATACAAAATAAATTACCTGAAATAAGAAAATATCTAGCAACATGACTCAAGTGCCCTCACAACAAAGATGTCCCACTCAGTCATATAAAATCATGCATTTCAATGTAGGGACGATCAAGAGACACTTACGCTCAACAAAGAGGTTCCAATCAATGCATTTCAAATACCATATGCTATCCCTTATTTTTTTTACCTTGGCATTCAGATAGTCAAGTTAGGATCACTATAGACTTTTCTCGACTTGTAATGTAGGCTTGGGGTCTGGTATGGTACATATGGACATATAATGTGACTAAGACTCCTTGGCACTACAGTAACCTTGGGGTCTCACTTACTAGCCAATTTTCTTTTTATCCCCCCCTTATTTCTCCTTTTTATTCTTTTATGCACATTTAGGTTGGGTGTGGTCTTTTATCCTTTCTTTTTACCTATTCATAATTTTTCTTTTCTTTTTATTATTTTGTTTTCTTTTCTACCGCGCCCAGCCCTACTAACTTTTTCTCTTATTTTACCTTTTTTCATATCCATTTTACACTACGCACCCCTATGATAGCCATCCTCAATTTAGGCATTTTTCCTGTGTTGAGGTGCACAATGTCCAAGGAGGACCTGGGCCAAAACAGGTATATTATAATACAAATGGGAAGGTGAATGGTGAAAACAAGAAAAAATAGGCTACAAAGCTCAAAGCAGGGATCAAGGGATATCATTCACACATGGAAGGTCATTTAGGCTAAAAGTGGACTATAATAAAAAAACGACCTATGATCCTTTCTTAACCAAATATCCTTTAATCTAGGCAAGAATAACCAAGCAAGTTCTAAATTTGACATACAAAGGGAATTAGGTAGTATCTCACTCACACATAACACAGAGTCAATATTACCAACTACTACCTATCCAATTCATGTAATTGTTAAAGTGATTATCATGTCCCTAATCCTAATGCAATAACGAGATCCACAAAGTTAACATATATATACACATCAACACAGTTCTAAAAACTAAAAAATTTGGAGGGGTATCAAAAATTACTCAAAACATGACTACTACCCTAAATATTCAAAATATCCTTATTACATAAAAATAACACAATACGGAGAAAAACACAATATGACACATTATTATCCTAGACATGTTGGTTCTAAAACCATACCACGACCGGCAGGAAAATAAGCATGGCAACAAAAACTCATGGCAACATGGTATGTCAACCCCCAACTAAAAAACTGTGCACTGTCCTTAATATGCTATAACAAAGCAAGACATAGGTAAGTGAGAATATACCTGGGATGCACTAGGCGACCAAATCAGATACATACCCAGATGGGGGCATATCAACTGGTAGATGGTGGTGGTGGCAGTGTACTACTAGTAGATGCACCCTCTGCTATAGATGCACACCTCTGCCTGAGGACTAATGCAGTCTCTAAAGAATCGTGACTGACCTTTTTAATGGCCTCCTCCTCTGTCATATCAGGATCCTGCAAGTCGTCTAAGTGATTTCTCTTGGTTCCAACTGTTGGGACCTCCTCATCATCCTATGCAAAGAAATCAAAGTATCTTAATGCACGCGGATGTGATGTCTGGACCACAGAGGGTATAATCGAAGAAGTAGCTGCAACATGACTCTCTACAAGAGTACGTACCTCTACTCATTGGATATCAAAATCCTCCCTTATATGAACTAGATCTGGTGTACCAATCTTTGTATATTGGGATATAACCCATCTCTCCAACTCATCGATCCATCTGAAAATTAGCACGCAACTCTGACAGTGTGGCTCTCTAAGCAGCCTCCCATATAGCCACAGCTTGCTTAAATCTAGTCCTAACCCTTGATCTCATATGCCTAAAGAGGGTAGTCATCTCGATCTCAACAACCTTCAACCGAGCAGCTGTGGCCCTCTGGCCGTCTACCAAGATAAAAAAAAACTCGCTGGATACAGTAATCATACCTATCATAGGAGATATAGTAGATGGGCAAGCAGGCTCTATAGATGCACCAACCGACTCAGAGGTCTAAGCCAGGGCTGAAGAAGAAGTAGCCTATGTCCCTTCGACCTGTGTAATTGAATTAGGAGCATCTCTCTGCTCCCTTTTCTCTATGTCAATACCAATACCTGGATTATCTGTATGTGCCTTATCAGGCTCTATAGAAACTGTTGGGCCCTTAGACCGGCCTATAGTAGTGCTACCCGTTGTCTCGATCTCCTAAAAGTCCCTGAAGGTGCTAGACCCTTCATGGTCCTCATCTATGCAGTCACAGTCGCAGGTAACCACTCATTAATACCTGGTAACTTAGGAACTCCAGCCTCATCGCATAATCTCTGGATCATGCAAGGAATGGCAAATTAGTAAGCTCACCAAAGACTCTGTCATGAAAATTATGTCTCAGAATAACAACGAATTCAACATCTTAAGAGACCATCAGAAAGACAACTAGTTTTTCTCCTTCCCACATTAATGTGTTATCCGAAGCAGTGGGTATCAATCGATATCTAATCAGCAACCACCAGAATTGGCCTCCAATGTCAATAGGCCCTTCTTAATCACAGCTTACCCCTCAATCCATGTGGCCGCATCACCCAGTGGTGAAATATAACTGGCTATCCATCTAGCCATCTCAACCCTCTCTAGACGGTGCTCAGTATCTCGCATGATATGTCAATCTCATGCGATCCTTAGTTTATGGTCACACTTAGAAGTAGATGCAGAAGTAATATAGTTTGGGCCGAAGATAACAATGTGGATAGTCTTTGTAAATATGTCAACACTGACTTCTCTAACCACTTTGTGATCAAACTCTAGCTGCCATGCAAATCTGATAAAGCCTGGATGATGGCGTATAGGAATGGCTATAGTAGCTCTATAGGATGCATAAACTCTCGTACCATAGTCGGGCTGTAGGAATCGAGTGGTTCGGTCATCCACTCTAGCTGATATTTGTCAAATATTTCCTATAGCTATGGTACACGCTCTAGCCCCGATAAGTCAATTTGAGCAACAACCTATGGAGTAGTGATACGACCCGAACTAGGGCCTAGTCGTGTCGGGTGACTCAAGCCCAACTAGGATCGGAGACCACCACCCCAATACCTAATCATAACTGCCCTACACCCTATGTTGGATGAATTTTGAATATATATAACATAATAAAATGGAACAATCATAAATCAAATACAGCCAAGCAACATCATGCCCAATACCAATACCAATGCCAAGGCTGACACCAATACCGGCACCGCCCATGTCAACCCAAAGTAGTCTTACAATGCCTCTATTCAAAATGCCCCAGACCATAGCCAAAAACCAAAGTCTAAGAAACAACAAAAGTATGTAGAGATGTCCATAACATGAAAATGAGCCTTTTGAAGTATGGAAGCTCACCACTTTAATCTGACATAAAGTTGTCCCCGAATCCAATCACTGAACAGGAGTAGTAGTATGGCTAGTTCCTGCATCGCGTGGGGATATAGTACCCAAATATAGTGAGGGTGAATGCTAGCATGTACTCAGGAGTAAGGATAAAATAATGTCAACATTTAAAATCAAGTAAATAACTATATGCAATCACATCCATCCATCTATTCATCCATACATATATGTATATATATAATCCATACTTGGAAAGGGAACCAGGTTTAACATGCATTTAAAACCTTTTTGTAAAGCTTTACCACTATAATCCATCCACGGGATATATTGATCCAGTGTTACCCTTTGAACGACCCCCCGTGCGTATAGCCATATGAACCGGAGATATCAAAGGTGTTGGGTATTCTAGGTGTTGGGTATTCTCGTGTACCCTTCGACCTCCATGATACATATATACAAGTGTAAACTTAGGGGAATCCCATATACCCCACAAGTATAAGGTCACCATGACCAACCCTCATGTCGGCAAACATGAGTTTCCAGTGTCCGTCCATCGGACTCACACCTTCACGGTAAGCTATCACAACCCACTATTATTGCCAAATTAAACCATTAGAACATAACTAACCAACCAATTCCAAAAGTTATTAACCAAGGCTTTATGAAGTGGTATCATCATACCGACTATAGCTTGCAAGCAATGTTACTAGCCAACATTTAGGGGATTCCCATGTACCCCACATAATTTCTAATTTACCAAAACCATGGCCATTAAGGCCTTACCAAATCATTTTAAACCATTTAAACTTATTTAGTTTCAATAACCCTATTATGCAATGCAATGATTTCAATAAAAGTCAAACTATGTAGAAAAACTATTCTCATAGGCATTTTAACAAATATGTTGAGGGCATATAGTTTCCAAAACCAAAACCAAGTATCAATTGACCATTCCCATGCAACCACATGTTCAACCACAATTATAACATAAAAACCATAAGAAAAACATGGGAAAATGTTATCCAACCAAGAACAACCAAAACCCCCAACATATATTTCAAAATCAAATCAATACCATAATATTACCATGAAAGCCATTCATTAAAACATGCTTTTAGTTGAACTAACAATGAGGGAGGAGTAACATACCTTAGATACCAAAGAGTACGGAGAGAAACCACCCTTGAAAGCCTTAATTGACCACCTTAAAGGAAACCCTAGCCGTTTCTTAACCCAAGAGCTTGAGAGATATTTGAGAGTGTTTGAAGTGTTTTTTTATTGAGAATAATACTGTAAATGAAGTCCCAAAAGTGTTTAAAGTCGTGGGATAAAAAGGGGTTAAGAAGGGAAATGTCTTGAATATTCCCAACTTAAACTTTAAAAATCATCGTAGGAGGGTACGGCTCCACCCTTGACTCATATGCACAACATATGAGTGGTACCCACCATTCGTACCCAGACAGAATGTTGGACATCACATACTGTCCATTATACGACTTCCCTTACCTAAGTCTTACTTTTATCATATGACAAGTACTTTAGAATCGTACCCTAGGCAGCCTACTAACGGCATGACATACTAATTAACATATGAGTAGCTTTCCTGACTCGTACCATCTCCATACGACTCATATGGTGTCCATTCATATCTTGGACAAGTACCTTAGAAATGTACTCTAGTAAGCCTAAGTGGTATGATGTTTAGAGAGTTCAAAACTCAAGAAATTTCTAAGGGTCAAAAACCAAGGTGTTTCAATTCTCCCCCACTTGGATCATTCATCCTCGAATGATGGGACAAGTCATGACCAGTATGATTTACGCCACCACCACCTCAAATCTAACCTTTAAATAAGTTAGAAAACAAAATTGGAAGGAAGTCTATCTTTCCTTAAACAAAGTTTGAAAATAAAAGTATGATGAAGAACACATACCTTCCGCATAAATTTCTGAAGTAGAAAATAGGAACAGATATTTGGACTACATGTTCTCTTCCGCTTCCTAAGAAGCCTATTCAACCTTGTGGTTCCTCCATAGAACCTTGACCGTAGCTACATCCTTGGTCCGCAACCGATGAACCTGCCAATCAGAAACCTCAATTGGGACCTCCTCAAAAGACAAAAAATCTGAAATACCAATATCCTTAGTAGGCATAATTTGAGACTGAACACTCTCACACTTTCTCAACATAGAAACATGGAATATCGGATGAATGGAGCTCAAAATAGAAGGCAACTCCAACTCATATGCAACATTACCAACTCTTCTTAAGACCCAGTAAGGACCAATATACCGAGGACTAAGCTTCCCCTTTTTACTAAACTGCATCACTCCCTTCATGGGAGATACCTTCAAGAACACCCTATCCCCAACCTCAAACTCTAACTCTCTTTGCGTCATATCTGCATAGGACATTTGGTGACTTTGAGCAGCCTTAAGCCTATTTTGAATCACCTTCACCTTATCCATGGCTTGGTAAACCAAATCCAAACCAAACATCTCCGCCTCACCAACCTCGAACCACCCTATAGGAGATCTACACCTCCTACCATACAAGGCCTTAAATGAAGCCATCCCAATGCTAGAGTAGTAGCTATTATTATAGGCAAACTCCATAAGAGGTAAATGATTAACCCAAATATCACCATAGTCAATCACACAAGAACAAAGCATATACTCTAACATCTGAATAGTCCTTTCTTCTTTCCCATTCAACTGCAGGTGGAAAGCTGTACTAAGACTCACCTTAGTCCCCAAACCTTTCTGAAACGACCGCCAAAAGTGAGATATAAGCTGCATACCACGATCAGAGATGATAGAAACAGGCACCATGCAACCTCACAATCTTATGAAGATACAACCTTGTATAATCCTCAGCCAAGAAGTTAGTCCTCACTGGCAAAAAATGTTCGACTTTTCCATCCTATCCATGATAACCCAAACCGAATAAAACTGATTCCTAGACTGAGGAAGACTGGTAGAGAAATCCATGTTGATCATTCCCACTTCTACTCTGGCAACTCAATTTCTTGATACAATCCCCTGGGCCTCATGTGTTCAACTTTCACTTGTTGACACACCATACACTTGGACAAAAAATTCACTATATTTCTCTTTATATTGTTCCACCAATATATCTCCTCGAGGTTATGATACATTTTCATCGAACTAGGATAAACAACATAGCGTGACTCATGTGCCTCAGCCAAGATCCTCTTTCATAAACCATCGACGTTGGGAACATAATGTCCCTTGGTACCGTAAGGTACCATCACCACTAATCTTAAAGTCCATCACTTTCTTCCCACTAAAATCACCCTTAATCCTTATCAACACAGGATCTAACCCTTGTTTTACCTTGATTTCAATACCAAAAGATGACTGTGCCACTTTATGAACGAACACACCACAATCCTTAGAGTCTAAGAGGCGAACTCTAAGGTTAACCAAACAATGAATATCCTTCACCAACTCCTTCTTCTCCTTATCCACATGAGCTAGACTTCCCCATGGACAACCTGCTAAGAGCATCAGTAACCACATTAGCTTTACCTTGATGGTAGTGAAGGCTCATGTCGTAATCCTTAAGAAGCTCAAGCCATCTCCTTTGCCTAAGGTTAAGATCTTTCTGAGTAAACACATACTGCAGGATTTTATGATTAGAAAAGATATCCACATGCACCCCATACAAATAGTGATGCCAAATTTTCATTGCGAACACCACAACTAGCAATTCAAAATCATGAGTTGGATAGTTCCTCTCAAGCACCTTCAACTGCCTGGAACATAAGATACCACCTTGCCATGCTATATCGGAACATAATCGAGTCCCACACGGGATGCATCATTGTAGACCACAAGCCTATCCGTACCTTCAAGAAAAGTCAAAATTGGAGCCGAAGTTAGCTTATCCATCAGCTTCTTGAAACTACCCTCACCAGACCATAGGAACTTTTCCTTTTTCCGAGTCAACTTAGTCAACAGGGAAGCTATAAAAAAAAAGCTCTCCACAAACCTCCTATAATAACCCGGTAAACCCAAGAAACCCTAAATATTGGTTGGAGTCATTTCTTTAGCAACTTCTTAACCATGACAACCTTTTGCGGATCCACCATGATCCCTTCACTAGAAATGATAGAACCCAGAAAGTGACAACGTTCAACCAGAATTCACATTTAGAAAACTTGGCATACAATTGTTGTTCTTTTAGAGTCTGCAACATAACACAGAGGTTATTGGCATGATCCACCTCACTCTTAGAGTATATCAGTATGTAATCTATGAACACAATGACAAACAAATCCAAAAACTGATGGAAGACCCTATTCATCATATCCATAAATGTCATCGAGGCATTGGTCAACCCAAAAGACATAACCAAAAACTCATAATGCCCATACCGAGTATGGAAGACAGTATTAGGGATATCCTCCACCCTAATCTTTAACTAATGATACCTAGATCGGAGATTAATTTTTGAGAAAAACTTAGCACTCTGCACTGATCAAACAAATCATCTATTCTCGGAAGAGGATACTTATTCTTTATCATCACCTTATTTAACTATAAGTCATCAATACACATATGAAGGAAACCATCCTTCTTATTCACAAATAACACAGGTGCACCCCACGGGGACACATTAGGATGGATGAACCCCTTATCTAAAAGATCCTTTAGTTGCTCCTTAAGCTTTTTTGGCTCAGTCGGAGCCATTCTATATGGAGGAATAGAAATTGGACGAGTGTCCAAAACAAGATCAATTCCAAACTCAATCTCCCTATTTGGAGGAACACCAGGAAGGTCTTCAGGAAAGACCTCAGGAAATTCATTCACCACCAAAATAGGTTTACAAAGAAGGACCCTCCGAGTTAGAATCTTTAACCCGGACTAGATGATAGAGACACCCCTTGGAGATTAATCTCTGAGCTCTAGTATACAATATGAACTTCCCCTTAGAATCTAGGGAACCACCCTTCTACTTAATAACCTGCTCATTAGGGAATTTAAAAACAACCTTACGGGTCTGATAGTCTAGAGATGTATATCACGAGTCCAACTAATTTATCCCCAATATGATATCAACATCCACCATATCTAATTCAAACAGATCTACCACAGTTTCTCTACTACCAACAAATACCACACAACCCCTAGAGACTCGTCTAATAATCATACAATCACCTACTGAGGTAAAAATAGAAAAAGGTCTAAAATATACTCGGGACCAAAGTCAAAATGCATAGACATAAATGGTGTTACATAGGAGAGAGTAGACCCAAGATCAAGTAAATAGTACATATCATAAGAAAAGAGTTTCAACATACCAGCCACAATATCAGGCTATGCCTTGGACTTCTATTGGGTAGTAAGAGAATAAAGACAGTTGCGATTAGTGTCGGAGCTAGATGGTGTACCTTCTAGTGCTGGATCTGATGATGAAGCAACTGGAACTTTGTTTTCCCCAGAGGAAACCTTACCTATAGGACAATTTCTAAGCATATGGCCTGGATGACCACAGTTGAAGCACATGTCCCTTCCCTCATCACAAAACCCCCAATTCAAACAACCATAAAATCTACAAAGAGGATATGCTGGAGCTAACTAAGCCCCACTAGCTTGAGATTGGACACCCTGTGTCCTGAAGTTGTCGCCACCATAGAAATAACTATCACCCGATTTCTTTAGGTAGGGAGAACTAGCCGTCCAGTAAGACCCAAAATTGCCTTATTGTTTCTTGGGCCACTTACCACCATCCTTTCCACTCCGTTGGTGGTTGCCACCTTGCTCAGAAAATATAAACTTCCTTCCCTGTCTTTCTCCCAACTCAAGCTATTTCTTCTTCTCTTTCTCTACCTACTGCATATACAGAACTAACCTAGACATATATAGGTCCTTGATTAAATAGGTAGCCTTACTCTCAAAAATCAACTTACGAGATAGTCCCAAAGCAAACTTTCTCATCGATCCCTCATACTAAAAACCAAATCTAGAGTATCCCGCGATAATTGGTGAAACTTCAAGGCATACTCCTTGACCGACATCTTACCCTGCTTCAGATTAACAAACTCTTCTGCTTTCGCTTTCCTTGACTCCTGAGGAAAGAAGCGGTCCAGAAAAGTATTAGATAAATCCCCCCATAGTGATGACTCAACACTATCACCCCTTGACTGTTCCCATTCCTTATACCATAGGTACACCATATTCTTTAGCTGGTAGGTGGAAAACTCCATGCCCTCCATATTTGTGGCATGATAACTCCAAAAATCTTTTCTATTTCATTAAGGAAACCTTACGGATCCTCCCCCACCTTAACACCCGTAAAGGTCAGAGGGTTCAACCAATTAACTGACCAACCCTTGTGGCCTCAGAAGATGGAGTAACAGGAACACTACGCTCAGACTGAGTAGCGAGCAACTATGCCAACATGTGACTGGACTAAAGAAACTCAGCGTTCATTACTTTAGCACGAGGAGTTTGAGAAGGACTAGATGGAACCGATGGAACTCTAGAACAATTTGAAACTAGACCGCTAAACCAATTATGGATCCTATGAGTAGGATATGCCCCATCCATATTGCCCCCAGTTGGGACAGAGGAGTTTCTGTGAACTTTAGATCATCGAGGCATGATCTAAAAAATGAACAAACAAGAATAAGAGAAGGATTCAGGGCTTAGACTTCATAGCTTGAAAATAGAACACAAGGAAGAGAAAAATTCCTAAATGCCTTGTAGCCTCTCCCTTATGAGTATGGTAAGCCACACCCCTTTAAAAGAGACTCTACTCGACACGGCTTTGTGGACTGATAATTGACTATGAATCTAGAGCTTTAATACCAATCTTACATGACCCAAACTAGTGCCTAGTCAAATCGGGTGACTCAAGCCCTACTGTGATCGGAGACCATCACCCCAATACCCAACCATAACTGCCCTACACACTATGTTCGATGAATTTCGAATATATATAACATAATAAAATGGAAAAATCATAAATCAAATACTATCAAACAATGTCATACCCAAAACCAATATCAATGCCAAGGCTGACCCTAAAATCAACATTGCCCATGCCAACCCAAAGTAGTCTCACAAAGCCTCTATTCGAAATCAAAACAATATCTGGTCGGGACCTGCCCCCGACTATAGCTAAAAATCAAAGTCTAAGAAATAACAAAAGTATGTAGAGAAGTCCATAGCATGAAATGGAGCCTTTCGGAGTATGGAAGATCACCACTTTAATCCGACACAAAGCTGTCCTCCAATCCAATCACTGATTAGGAGGAATAGTTTGGCCGATTCCTACATTGCATAGGGATATAGTGCCCGAATACGTGTTAGCGGGTAAATGCTAACATGTACTTAAGAGTAAGGCTAAAATAATGTCAACATTTAAAATCAAGTAAATAACAATATGCAATCACATCCATCCATCTATATATATATATATTCCATGCTGGGAAAGAAAATCGGGTTTAGTATGCATTTAAAACCTTTAACCTAGGTTTGTGTAGCTTTACTGACTTAATCTACCCACGGGATATATGGATCCAGTGTTACACTTTGAATGGCCCCCATGTATGTAGCCATACAAACCGCAGATATCAAAGGTGCTTGGGATTCTCGTGTACCCTTCGCCCTCCATGATACATATATACAAGTGTAAACTTAAGGGATTCCCGTATACCCCACAAGTATAAGGTCACTATGACCAACCCTCATATAGGTAAACATGAGTTTCCAGTGTCTGTCTATAAGACTCACACCTTCACGGTATACTATCACAACCCTCTATTATTGCCCAATTAAACTATTAGCACATAACCAACCAACCAATTCTAGAAGTTATTAACCAAGGCTTTATGAAGTGGTATCGCTATACTGACTATAGCTTGCAAGCAATGTAATTATCCAACACTTAGGGGATTCCCATTGACATGACCCAACCAGGGGCCTTGTCGTAATAAGTGTCCCAAGTTTGACTAGGATTGGAGACTACCCTCGTTACCCAACCCAACCTCCATCAGCTTGCCTTGAGTTGGCTGAATTTTGAGCATATAACAAGATAGTGTAACTATCCAAATTACAGACTCTGGGACAAATCTATTACCGAGATTGACCCAATCGAGTCCAACCGTCCGAACCCAACAAATAGCCACACCAACCAAACCATAACCATATGAGTTCCATAATAATTATATCTAATCCCAAAATAAAAGAGGATAGAACAACCAACAATACAATCAATCAGTGTCAGTCCCAATACTAAGGCTGACACCCCTACCAACCTTTCCTATACCAACCCATATTAGTTCCAGCAAAGCCTCTAACAAAAAGAATACCAAAATCCGGTTGGGACATGTCCCCAACCATAGCCAAAACATCTGGTTCAATCCAGTAGCTGATCCCGAATATTCAATAGCTAAGTAGGAGGAGTTGAACATCTGGTTCCTATATCACATGGGGATACAACTGACCGAAGATGGGTTAGCGGGTGAATGCTAGCATAAACTTAAGTATGGATAAAATAATGCCAACCAGTAAAACCAAGAAAACCAACCATATAAAAACAAACTATACATATATATATAACTATGCCGGGAAAGAAAGCTGGGTTTAACATGCATTTAAATCCATTTACCTGAGTATATATAGATTAACCATCATTAACCACCCATGGGATATATGGGTCTAGTGTAACCCCTTAAACGTGCCCCAATACGTGTATCAGCTCGAATCAGAGATACCATTAGAGTAGGGGATTCCCAAGTACCCTTACCCTCCATGATACACATGTATACTATGCTTAGAGTATTCCTATGTACCTCATAGCATCATATAAGGTCATCATGACCTACCCGTTATGTTGGAAAACATGAGTTTCTAGTGTTCATTCATTAAACTCCCAACTCCACGGTTAGCTATCATACCCACACCATATTACCTAACTAAAACCATTTCTACCTAACCAAACCATTGTTATTAATTGAGGCTATACATAGTGGTATCAGCATGCCAACTATAACTTGCACGTATTACCCTTATCCAAACCTTTTTGAGATCAAGGGAGTCCCATGTACCCACATATCACATTACTAATTAACTTGGGGGAGTCCCATATACCCCACAAATATTCCATTATTATGATTACTTGGCGGATTCCATTATACTCCACAAGAGTGATTGTTAAACCAAAGACATTCCATTTTGACCATTCAAAACCATTTAACCATTTAGGGTTCCATTACCAAGTTTAAACCATGCATAAGTTCTATTAAAATCCAACAATGTAGTGAAAACATTCTCATAGGCATTCTATAAAACATATTAGGGGCATAGTATTTCCAATACCAATTCCAATTACCAAATAACTAATCCCATGCAACCAATTAACCAAAACCACAATTAAAGCATAGTTAAAACATGGGAAAACCATAAGCAAGCATTTATAACCAAAACTTGCAAATTATATTTGAAAATCCAAAACCATACATTAATCAAACCCTGAAAACATTGTATAAAACCATGCCTGTAGTTGGAACTATCAATGAGGGATGAGAACATGTGTTAAACCAAGAAGATAATGGAGAGAAATCACCAACACAAGCCCTAAATTAATGCTTAAGTTGAAACCTTAACCTTCCTTTACTCAATAGCCTTAGAGAGAATTGTTGTGTGTTTAAGAGAAGTTTCTAAGTCTTAATGAATAGAATAATAGGGAAAATAACCTCCTAATAGGAATATAAGTCATGGGGCCTTATTAGGTTAAGTGGGGAAATATCCAAATTTCCCTCACTTAAACTCCTAAAAATCCCGTCAGGTGGTTATGACTATCCATATCAGTTGTACCCTTCAATACGAGTGGTACCCACTACTCGTACCCAAGGTCATCATCCTTGGACCCGACACTGTCCAAGGTATGACTCACCCCAAACCATGTCGTATCCAAGTCTATGACTAGTGCCAATGATCCGTACCCTGGCAGGATAGAATCCCAAAAGGATGAATACTTCCCACCATAAGATTCCATGGTACAACTCGTACCCTGGCTTACGACTCTTGGTGAGCCACTCGTACTCAGATCCAACTTAAGTTACCAAGCCTAAGATTAACTGAAGTAACCAAACAACCCCTATCCACCAATAGGACTAGTACCACCTAAGTCGTACCCATTCCAGAAACCAAATCCAACCTACCAACAACCACTGATCAGCATACAGCTAACCCATACCACTCGCATCCTTGTGTATAAGTCATTTCCCCTAGTTGTATCTTGTCCAGAGACCAAAAGTCTCAGGAATTTTCTAAGGTTTAGGAACATAGAAACCCATGAACCCAGGGTGTTTCAGTCTCCCCCTTTAGGAACATTCATCCCCGTATGACGGACAAGGTAGGGTAACGACAAGTACAATTTATTTGCATTATCAAATATCAATCCAACCTTTAACAAAGTTAGGAAATACAGATGCAAAGATATAATATTTCCTTTAAAAAACTTAGAAAATAAAGATGTGTTCAAGAACACATACCTTCCGCATGAATCCTAAGAGCAGAAAATAGATGCAGATACTTGGACTTCATGTGCTCTTCTGCTTCCCATATAGCCTCTTCCACCTTGTGGTTCTGCCATAGAACCTTAACCGAGGCCACATCCTTGGTCCGGAACCTATGAACCTACAGATCCAGTATCTTAATCAGGATCTCTTCGTAAGACAGTGAATCCAAGATACCCAATGCTTCCAAAGGAACAACCGAATCAGGATCACCAAGACACTTCCTCAACATGGAGACATGAAATATCAGATGAATGGAGTTCAAATAAGAAGGCAACTCCAATTCATAAGCAAAATCTATCAAAGGTAGATGGTCAACCCAATTGCCACCATAATCAATCACACATGCCCGAAGCATATCCTCTAATGTATGAATACTCCTTTCTGCTTGCCCATCCATCTGAGGATGAAAAGCAGTACTAAGACTCACCTTAGTACCTAATCCTTTCTGAAAAGACAGAAAAAATAAGATGAAAACTGCATACCACGATTAGAGATAATCAAAATAGTTACCCCATGTAGCTTTAATATCTCCTGAAGATTTAACTCCACATAATCCTTTGCCGAAAAGGTAGTCCTCTCTGGCAAGAATTAAGAAAACTTCTTAATCCTATCCACGATGACCTAAATCAAATTGAATTAGTTTCGCGACCGACAAAGACTGACAATGAAATCCATATTAATAACCTCCTATTTCTACTTGGACAAATCAATTTCTTGATACAACCATCCAAACCTCATGTGCTCAACTTTAACTTGTTGACACACCATGCACTTGGCTATAAAATAAGCCATATCCCTTTTCATACCATTCTACCAATATATCTCTTTGAGATCATGATACATCTTCATCGAACCAGGATGAACAACATAGCATGATTTATGCACCTCAACCAAAATACTTTGTCGCAACCCATCAACGTCAGGAACACACAACCTCTCTTGTTACTGTAAATTACCATTACTACTGGTCTTGAATACCATTACCTTTTGCCCACCAACATCATTTTTTATTTTCATCAATATAGGATATAACACTTGCTTCTCCTTAATCTTTGCACCAAGAGATGACCGAACCACTTTCTGTACAAATACACCCCTCAGAGTCTAAGAGACAAACTCCAAGTTTAGCCAAGCGGTAAATATCCGTCACCAATTCCTACTTTTCCTTATCCACATGAGCTAAAATCTCCATGGATAACCTAGTAAGAGCATCAATAATAACATTAGCCCTACCTGGATGGTAGTGATGACTCATATTATAGTCCTTGAGAAGCTCCAACCATCTTCTCTGCTAAAGATTTAGCTCCTTCTGAGTGAACATATATTGCAGACTCTTATGATCAGAAAAGATGTCTACGTGCACTCTATACAAATAATGCCACTATATTTTCAAAGAAAAAACCACCGCTAATAGCTCTAAATCATGAGTAGGATAATTCCTCTCATGCAACTTCAATTGCCTGGAAGCATAGACAATCACCTTCCTATGCTGTATCAAAACACAACCATATCTCACCCTAGATGAATCATAATAAACCACAAACCCCTCATTATCTTCAGGCAATGTCAAAATTAGAGTCAAAGTTAGGTTATCCTTAAGCTTATGAAAACTCCCTTCACACACTTTTGACCAAGAAAACGTTACCTTCTTCTGAGTTAACTTAGTCAAAGAAGCAGCTATGGAAGAAAAGCTTTCCACAAACTACCTATAATACCCAGCCAAACCCAAGAAGCTGTGAATATCAGTTGTAGTCATGGGTTTAGGCCATCTTTTAACCATAACCACCTTTTGAGAAACCACTATGATCCCATTACTAGAAATAATATGACCCAAAAAAGTTACAACGTTCAACCAAAACTCACACTTGTTAAACTTAGCATACAACTGCTATTCCTTTAAGGTCCGCAACATAACCCAGAGGTAATTAGCATGATCCACCTTACTCTTAGAATACACCAAGATGTCATCAATGAACACAATGACAAAAAAATCCAAGAATTGCCTGAAAAACCTGTTCATTAAATCCATAAATACCACCAGGAAATTAGTCAAACCGAATGACATAACCAAGAGCTCAAAGTGCCCATACCGAGTACGAAAAGCTGTCTTAGGGATATCCTCCTCCCTAATCTTAAGCTGATGATACCCAGATCAAAGATCTATCTTAGAAAAGAACTTGGCATCTTGCAACAGATCAAATAAGTCATCTATCCTTAAAAGAGAATACTTATTCTTGGCCATTACCTTATTCTACTGCCGATAGTCAATGCATATCTGAAGGGAACCATCCTTCTTGTACACAAACAACACCGGTGCACCCCATGAGGATACACTAAGATGAATAAACCCCTTAACCAGAAGATCCTTAGGTTGCTCCTTGAGTTTTCTTAACTCGATCAAAGCCATTCTATAAGGAGAAATAGATATTGGACGAGTGTCCAGAACCAAATCAATACCAAACTCGATTTTCCTATCCGAAGGAACAACAGGAAGATCATCCAGAAAAAACTTAGGAAACTTATTACCATCAAAATTGAGTGAAAAGAAGGATCCCCCGTGTCAGAATTTTCAAACCGAATCAACTGATAAGGACACCCTTTGAAGATTAATCTTCGATCTCTAAGATAAGAAATAAACCTCCCCTTAGGAGCTAAGGAACCACCTTCTTACTTTATAACCAGTTCACGAGGAAACCTAAATACAACCTTACATGTCTGATAATCTAAGAAAACATAATAAGGTGTAACCAATCCATCCCTAGAATAACTTTAAAATCCACTATATCCAGTTCAAACAAATCTACCAAGGTATTCTTATTACGAATAGATACCATACACCCCTTATAGACCTTTTTAGCAATAACCGAGTCCCCTACAGGGGTAGAAATAGAAAAAGGATTCGAAATAACCTTAGGATCAAAACCAAAATATTCAACCATATACGGGGTCACATAGAAAAGAGTGGACCCTAGATCAAGCAGACAATACACATAATGAGAGAAGAGTTGTAATGTACTTGTTATGACATTAGATGATGCTTCATATTCATGTCAAGATGCAATAGCATACAATGCATTTCGGCATGTGTCGGTACCAGAATTAGGAGCAGATATTGAAGCCACACCACTAGGTGCAGGAGCAAAAGATGAAGCAACTGGAGCTTTGAACGCTCCCGATACACCCTTACCAACTAGATACTTTCTAAGCATATGGATTGGATAACTGTATTTAAAATATTTGCTCCTCCCTTCGTCATAAAAGCCTCGATGAAGACGACTACAGAACCAGCAAGGAGGACATGAAGAATCTCACTGTGCCCTACTCACCTTTGGGCACCTTGTGCCCAAAAATTATCACCACCTTGCTGACGCCTATCACCCAACTACTTTAGGTAAGGAGTGCCAACAGTAGAGAAAAAACCAAAACTCCTCCACTTCTTCTTTGACCATTTTCTGCCATATTAACTACCCTACTACTGAGCACCACCATGCTTAGAGAACTTGTTCTTCTTACCCTGCCTTTACCAAACTCTTTCTATTTTCTCTTTTCATCCTCCATCTGTTGTATATGAGCAACTAACCTTAAAATTTCTATATCCTTAATCGACAAAGCAGTCTTGCTTTCAAGTATCAAATCCTGAGATAGCTCAGAAGTGAACTTCCTCATCCTCACCCTCATATCAACCACCAAATCTAGAGCATACCTTGACAATTGTTGAAATTCAAGGCATACTTCTTGACATATACTTTTCTGCTTAAGATTCACATACTCCTCTATCTTTGCTTCCCTAAGCTCCTAAGGAAAGAAGCGATCTAAAAAGGCATTAGAAAAGGCTTCCCATAAGGATAACTCCTTAACATCACCTCTATTACTATACTACTTTTCATACCATTGGTACATAATATCTTTGAGATGATTAGTTGCAAAATTCACCCCTTCCATATTAATGGCCTGCATCACTCTAAATATCTCTCTATTTCATCTAAGAAACCCTGAGGATCCTCCTACACTTTCACTCTAGTAAAAGCAGGAGGATTCATTTTCATGAACTGGACAATCATAGTAGCCTTAGAAGATAGAATACCAGATGTATCCCACTTAGCTTGAGCAACAACCAACTGAGCAATAGTATGAATTAACTAATGGAATTCTACATTAGTCACCTCACCTTGAGAAAGACTAGTAGCAACCGAAGAAACTCTAGAACAATTAGGGATAGGACCCTAAGATCGAGTACGAACTCCAGGCGTAGGGCGTACTCCATCAACATCAACCCCAGATAGGACAAGGATTTCCTTGTGTTCTAAATCAACGAGGCATGATCTGAAAAGCTAACAAACAAAGATTAAAGGAAATTCTAGGACTTAGACTCCAGCTTAAAAATAGAATACCAAGAAAGTGAAACATTCCTAAATGCTTTATAGCCTCTCTCTTATGAGTATGGAAAGATACACACCCCTAAAAGAGACTCTACTAGACATGGCTTTGTAGACTCCTCATTGACCATGAACCTAAAGCTCTAGTTAGGGATGTGCATCGGTCGGTTTGGTTTGGTTTGATTTATGTATTATCGGGTTTTATTATAGATTATTGGTTTTTAAATATTCTAAACCAATAACCAAATCACTAAGATATTTTTTATCAATTTTTGATTTATCGGTTTTTAGTCTTTAATAGTTCAATTTTTGGTTTAACCAATAAGAAAATATGCCTAAAATAGAAATAGTAGTAACTACAAGAAAAGAAATGAAATCATAGTTGTAGCAAAAATTTGACATGATGTGTTTTATTTTACAAGAATCTTCAAGCTTGAATAGGTTTTGGAAAAATTAAATAAGTTTGTAAAAATGAAAGAGAAATATAGAGTAGGTTATATATATCTACATATATAAGTAGGGGTAAAGTGTAATTTGGAATATTCTTATTGGGTTATCGGTTTAGCCAATAACCCAATAAAATAAAACCAAAACCAAACCAATAAACCAATTTTTTTTATAAAACCATTAAGAAACCGTTAACCCAATAACCTAATAATAATAAACCAGTAATATTTTTATCGGTTTGGTTAATTAGTTAGTTCAGTTTTTGCACACCCCTAGCTCTGATACCAAATTGACATGACCCAGCCCGAGGCCTTGTCGTAATGAGTGTCCCAAGTCCGATAGAGATCAGAGACCACCCTCGTTACCTAACCCAACCTCCAACCGTCTGCCTTGAGTTGGTTGAATTTCTAGCATATAACAAGATAGCATAACTATCCAAATTACAGACTCCGGATAGATCTATTACCGAGATTGACCGAATCGAGTCCAACCATCAAAACCTAACCAATAGACAAACTAACCAAACCATAACCATATGAGTTCCGTAATAATTATATATAATCCCAAAATAAAAGAGGATGGAACAGCCAACAATACAGTCAATCGATGTCAGTCCCAATACCAATGCCAATACTAAGGTTGACACCCCTACCAATCCCGCCCATACCAACCCATGGTAGTTCCACAAAAGCCTCTAACCAAATGAATACCAAAATCTAGTTGGGACGTGACCCTAACCATAGCCAAAAACAATATCCATAAATAAACCAAAGTATGAAATAACATCTATGAAATAGAGCATTCCACAAAGATAAAAGCTCTCCACTTCAATCCAGTAGCTGATCCCAAATGTTCGATAGCTAAGTAGGAGGAGTAGAGTGACAAGTTCCTGCATTGTGTGGGGATATAATCGCCCCAAGATGGGTTAGCTGGTCAATGCTAGTATGAACTCAGGATAAGGATAAAATAATGCTAACCAGTAAAACAAAGTAAACCAACCATATGCATACAAACCATACATATATATATGTATATCACTATGCCAAGAAAAAAACCTGGGTTTAGTATGCATTTAAAACCATTTACCTAGGTATGTGTAGCCTAACCGCCATTAACCATCCATGGGATATATGGATCCAGTGTAACCCCTTGAACGGGCCTCGATACGTGTAGCTGCACGAACCAGAGATACTATTAGAGTGGGTGATTCCCAAGTACCCTTATCCTCCATGATACATATGTATAATGTACTTAGAGGATTCTCATGTACCTTATAGTATCATATAAGGTTGCCATGACCTACCCTTTATGTCAGCAAATATGTGTTTCCAATGTTTGTTCATTGACTTCTATCTTCACGGTTAGCTACCACACCCCGCCATTATTGCCCAATTAAAACTATTTCCAACCAACCAAACCATTGTTATTAATCGAGGCTATACATAGTGGTATCATCATACCGACTATTAGTTACAAGTATTTTCCTTAGCCAAACCTTTTTGAGATCAAAGGAGTCCCATGTACCCCACAAGTGTTCCATTATTATAATTACTTGGGGGATTCCATTGTAACCCACAAGAATGATTGTTAAACCAAAAATATTCCAAACTATTTAACCATTTAGGGTTCTATTACCAAGTTTAAACCATGCATAATACCATTAAAATCCAACAATGTAGTGAAAATATTCTCATAGGCATTTTATCAAACATATTGGAGGCATAGTATTTTCAAAACCAAAGCCAATTACCAAATAACCATTCCAATGCAACCAATTATCCAAAACCACCATTAAAGCATATAAAAGCATAGTTCAAACATGGAAAAACCATAACAAAGCATTTATAACCAAAACCCCCAAATTATATTTGAAAATCCAAAATCATACAATAATCAAACCATGAATACATTGTATAAAACCATGCCTTTAGTTGAAACTAACAATAGTGGAAGAGAACATGCCTTAAAAGAAGAAGATAATGGAGAGAAATCTCCACAACAAGCCCCAACTTAATCCTTAAGATGAAACCCTAGCCTTCCTTTACCCAAAAGCCTTAGAGAGAATTGTAGAGTGTTTAAGAGAAGTTTCTAAGTTTTAATGAATAGAATAATAGGACAAATAACCTCGAAATAGGAATATCAGTCATGAGGCTTTATTAGGTTAAGTGAGGAAATGTCCAGATTGTCCTCACTTAAACTCCCAAAAATCTCGTCAGGTGGGTAAGACTATCCATACCAATCATACCCTTCAATACAAGGCTATCTCCCTTGGACCCAATACTATCCAAGGTATGACTCACCCTAAACCATGTCGTATCCAAGTATATGACTAGTTCCCATGATCCGTACCCTTGGAAAAATAGAATCCTAAGAGGTTTGAATATTTCCCACCATACGAGTCTATGGTACAACTCGTACCCTGGCTTACGACTCTTGGTGAGCCACTCATACTCAAATCCAACTTAAGTTACCAAGCCTAAGATTAACTAAAGTAACCAAAAAACCCATATCCACTGATATGACTCATACCACCCAAGTCGTACCCATTCAAGAAACCAAATTCAACCCACCAACCAACACTACTCAGCGTACGACTAACCCATACCACTCGTATCCTAGTGTATGAGTCATTTAACTTAGTTGTATCCTATCTAGAGATCAAAAATCTAGGGAATTTTCTAAGGTTCAACAACCCAGGGTGTTTCACCCATGTACCCTACATGATTTCTAATTTACCAAAACCATGACCACCAAGGCCTTAACAAATCATTTAAAACCATTTAAACCAATTTAGGTTCCATAACCATATTATGCAATACAATAGTTTCAATAAAAGTCAAACTATGTGACAAAACCATTCTCATAGGCATTGTAGCAAACATATTGAGGGCATATAGTTTCTAAAACTGAAATCAAGTATCAATTTACCATTCCAATGAAACCACATGTTTAAAGCACAATTATAGCATGAAAACCATAAAAAAATGGGAAAACATCATCCAACCAAGAACAACCAAAACCCCCAACATATATTTCAAAACTAGAATCAATACCACAATATTACCATGAAAGCCATTCATAAAAAATGTTTTTAGTTAAACTAACAATGAGGGAGGAGTAACATGCCTTAGATACCAATGAGTACGGAGAAAAACTACCCTTGAGAGCCTTAATTGACCACCTTGAAGGAAACCATAGCCTCTTCTTAACCCAAGAGCTTGAGAGAAATTTAAGATTGTTTAACGTATTTTTTTATTGAGAATAATAGGATAAATAAAGTCCCAAAAGTGTTTTAATTTGTAGGGTCAAAAGGGGTTAGGAGGGGAAATGTCCAGAATATCCCCAACTTAAACTATAAAAATCACTGACTTGTACACACAAGATACGAGTGGTACCCATTACTCATACCCTAGATAAAATGTTGGACATCACATAATTTCCACTATATAACTCTCCTTACCTAAGTCATACCTTCATCATACGACAAGTACCTTAAATCGTACCCTAGGAATCCTACCATAGGCATGATATATTGATCAACATACGAGGGGCTTTCCTCACTCGTACCATCTCCATAAGACTAGTATGGTGTCCATTCATATCTTGGATAATAACCAACCAAAATCACACTGAGTAATATATGACCAAGACCTCTAAAATGTACCCATATTATACGACTAGTAAGCCTAAGTCGTATGATGTTCAGAGAGTTCAAAACTCAAGAAATTTCTAATGGTCAAAAGCCAAGGTATTTTAAGTAGTCTCAGAATTTGTCTTCTCCTTCTCATAATCAGATGGAGGAGTTTGTGGGGGTGATATACATGTGGAATTCATCCTCACCCAGGCTGTAGCTGACTGAGCAGCTAGTGAGTCTGTTCTCTCATCACTCTGTATGTTACCCCAACAAAAATCTCTCTACGTCACTACCTCGGGTACTCCTCTACTGATCTGCTAGGCTTGAGAGACTCTACCTATCTCCTCGAAGTACCAACCTTCATATTCTTTACTTATTTAGGTTCCATATGTACCTAAAAAACCAGTTGTCAATTTCCAAAAAAGTGAGGGATAGCAAAAATTGAAGAAAAACTTAAAATTTGAAAAGGTTGAATTTTTCCTCAATTTTCACATCTCTATAACCTATTATAATCCCAACAAGTCCAATGTATACACACTAATCAAGAATCATGAATTTCATAGAAAACAAATATGCTCAAATAATGGTATTACTTTTATTCATTCATGTTCAACGTTCGGTTAGGGCCTAAACTTAGAATCTTCATTCAAAACAAGACCCCACATTATGATTTTAGGCTACTTCAAGGCTCCCACATACAAGCATGATATTTTTTGTATATTTTGTAATATAATACACATATCAACTTATTTAAACAATAAATAAACCAATATATAACCATTTAGAGCCAATAAAGTTACCTTTTATGTGAAGATCCGGAAGACAATAGTGAAGAACTCAAGAAAAACCAAGGTTGAAACTTGTTTTTAGCCTGTTGGGATGAGTTGGTATCTCAAACAGGTGTCAATTTAGCATTTACTTAAGCATGGGGTTAGTTGGTGTTTTAAGTGGAAAGTTTGAATTCAAAGAGAAAAGTGAAGTTTTAAGGATTAGAATAAGTTAGAATGAGGGCAAGAATGTTTTTTTATAGGTGAGAGATATTTTAGGTCATATTTAAATTTTGGTGGGCCCAATATTTAAATTAAAAGTTGGGCCCACAAAGTGACCTAGCCGCGACTTGTACCTATGGCCTGTACCCGTGGTCAGGCCTTGGGAATAGGTGCCTGGCCAATGTATTGGCCCATTTTTCTGCATCCCAAACTCAATATTTCGATACTTTTCTAGATATTTATGGTTTCGTAACCTAAGTTTTAGGTCCCACAAGTAAAATTAAATGCCAGAATTCACAACTTACCTTTTTTTATCCTCAAAATTTCAACTTTTCAACTTATTACTCGCCTTACCATGTGTGTAACCATGATGGGCTAATCACACAATTCCCTTACCTGGAAATTGATGAATGTAGCAATTTTTACCGTATTTTGGGTAAGGTCAACAAGCTAAAAACCTACAATAATACAAAAACAACAAAAACATGACTACTAAAATATAGTTGGTTGCCTCTCACTCAACACTTGATTTAATGTCACGGCATGACATAGCTATGTTGGTTACTTAGAATTCACCCAAAATTCCATGGGTTGCCTCCCATGTAACGCTTGATTTAACATTGCAGCACGACACGGGTATCTTGACTACTCAAAATTCATCAAGATACCCATATGAGTATCCTTAAGGGACATCAATACAATCAATCACCGACACTACCCTCATGTCGGTTGGTTGCTTTATTGACTTTTAGATGTTGAATATTGCCTCCTCAGTGTTGAATCTGAATTTTAGCTCACATTTTTCCATCTTAACCATAGCTCTACCTGTGGCCATAAAAGGTCTTCCAAAAACATGGAAATCTTGATTTCTACCCATAGTACAAGATGACAAAGTCAATTGGAAAGATAAATTTATCTACCTTCTCAATCACATCAAATTAGATTCCAATAGGCTTCTTCATTATGCATTCAACTGTCAATCGCCGCATTAAAGTCGGTTCTGGAGGGTTCAAGCCCAATTGCTTGAATACAACCAGCAATATCAAATTAATGTTGGCCCCTAAATTACATAAGGCTTGGGTGAATTGGGATGACCCAATGGTGCATGGTTTTTTAAGTGTTCTGAGATTATTTTTTTTGGTGCCAAGGATCTAGTCGTGAATGCACTGCAGTTGTGAACACTATCAACATCCTTAAAAGTAGCTCCTTTCTTCCTTTTGACCAACTATTTTATGAACCTGGCATATCCAGGCAACTGTTCTAATGCCTCAAAAAGAGGTATGTCCAAGCTCAATTCTCTCAAAATATTGATAAATCAATTGAACTTACCTTTCTCTTTCTTTTACCTTAATCACTGAGGAAAAGATGGGGGTGGTATTAGAATCTGTCTGACTTCTGGCTCAATGACCAGACCCTTACCTTTATCTTTAACAACTGTACCTTTATCACCTGTTACCTTCTCAGACTTAACAATAGGTGTCTCATTATCAGCAGCTTCAATAATAGGTAGTGGGGGATCTAGAGTAGTGATACCACTCCTCGTGATAGTAACAAGTACATGACCATCATTTCTCAAATTTTGCACTGTGTTGCTCGTAAGGGTACCTGGAAACCTCTGGTTTAGATTTACTGACATTTGACTAAGTTAGTGCTCCAACTTCTTAATAGTAAGGGTATGCGACTCGACCTTCTGGGCCAACCCTAAAATATTAGCCTTAATCTTCTTAAGGATGGTCTCCTGACTTTCTTGACCCTTTACTAGATTAGCCAATATTTCCTCCATTCTGGATTCTATATCATGTATACCAGGTAGAATATACCTATCTTTATTCTCTCTATAGTCATCCTTCTTTCTCCAATCACTATCTCACTTTTTGCTATGGTCTTTGCATCTATCATAGTAGTTCCGACCTTGGTTCCCTTGCCATTGGGCTTGGAAATCCACCATTTGATATTTTAGCTTTCTGTTCCAATTTTGACTCATACGCATTGGAAGCTGACCCCTGTGCTACTACTGCATTCACTTTCTCAAAAGTTGATGCTACAAACTACTTTTACTAGCACCCCTAAATTAGTTCATAGAAATATATTTTCTTCCTCTACTATATCATCAATGACTCTTTGGTCACAAGAGGCTCCAATAACATATGTACTAGATCCCCTCTCACCCTCTCAAGTTTGCCACCCTAGGTAAGTGAGTGAAATTTGATCTAACATCTTTGAAGCTGCCTCCCAATGTAGTATAGTCAGGGCTTTGTAGAATATCTCTGATAATCTTGTCCCTAACAACTGATGATTTGAAACCATGCTTAGATTCTTATTATAGCTAAACCAAGCCTTAAATATGGACTTTGAGTACAACTACTTGAAGTTATAGATCTCATCCTTAAGATGCAACATCCTTGATAGAGGGAAAAACATGTTAAAGAATTCCTGCACAACTCATTCCATGTCGTGATAGAGCCTCTTCACAATTCCCTAAACCATAAAGATGTTTCTCCTATAAGTGAGAAAGGGAAAAACCTCAGCCTAAGTGTTTCCAAATCAACCCATGGAATGGTATATAATGTGCAGATCCCTTGCATCATTATTAGACAATATTACAAACACACCCTTTAAATTTAGAAGTTGGATCATGGCACTCGTGATGTCAAATTTGATGCCTGGGGGCAAAGAAGGAGGTACTAAGGCTCCAGTTTAGATCATATTAACATATCCCATATCTTATTCATTACCTTTATATGGATACATGTACTGATATGCTAGGATTACTTGAACACGAGCATCTCTAGCTCTGTTCTAGTTTTCACAGAGTGCTGCTCGGTGGCCTGTTGCTTGTCTCTACTCAGTAAGATTTCCTTCTCTATTTACTCTCTAAGCTTCTTTTATTTACCTCTTTTTGGAAACATGAGATAATAGCTCACCAATATGACAATCAATAATATCTCGTACTCCTTCGGGTGAAGGTACAACATCATGAACCCTTTCAGGATTTTCAGCACTTTTTTGCTCAAACATCCTACCAGGTGTTTGTAGGATTCTTTCTAGATTCAGATTATTTGGGAGTAAGGTTTGACTCTACTCCATGTGCTAGGTATACAATGGTATATTCCCAACTAAGAACAAAAACTAAAATAAAACCCTAAAATTGCAATAACTTTAATCTTAAATTAACACCGTATTCCCTGGCAATGATGGCAATTTCTTGATGATGTCCAAGAAACACCTCCTTTTAGATGATGGCATAGTCGCTGTCAAGATATAGTAACCAACTAACGTTGGGGTTGAATCACAAGGGAACACTTGGACTTGCAACTCTCAGTAGTTGTACTCAATGGACAGAACATGAAAAGTAAATAGGGGTTTTATTTGTAGTAATCTCGAGAAAAGAACAATATTAACTTGGGTGAAATCATTCGTAAGTGAACACTAGGATTGTGTTCCCACTGGATTCTCAACTTTGTAGTCTTATCATGTATTATTTAACCTATCCAATACCTTGCATGCGAAATTGATAAGTTATGTACCTTCTATAGTCTTTTGGACAAGTAGAAGGATTTTACCTTTTGCCTTTTGAGTCTCAGGGTGTCGCACTACTAACCCTTATCTTGATCCCATTAACTATTACCTCTTGAGTCTCTAGTTATTTAATGAAACCTAACCATCTTATGTAGACAGAATCTAAAAGCTTGAACCGACAGTTAAACCTCAAATTACTATTGTCTTTATTTTTTCCTAGTCACTACTACTCTTTTGGAGTAAGTAGCAATATCTAGGCTGGATCCTAATGTGTGCAACCATTAAGAAATCAATCATAGTGATGATAAAACAATGCATGCCATGGGTATTGGTTCAGATCAACAATCACACTTCCCCTACTTTGTCAATTCACCAGGGTTTCCATAACCCTAGCTATGGGTTTTAGCCACTCATTGTTATGAAGAAATCAATAACATTCATTATAGAAAGCATAGATGAAATCTCAATGATAAGATGAATAAAAACCCACAACCGTAAAATAAATTTCAATCGAAGTCAATAAAAGGAAACCCTAATATCAAAGATGGATTTTGATATCAAAATATATTTTTGAGTGTCAAAAGTGCATAACTCCTACTAAAAAGTACATAAGGGATATTTATAGTACATGAGAAAACTCTAAAAATAAAGACCGAATAAAATAGGAGAAAATTGGGTCAGTGGCCACCTACTCTCTATACCTGTAGTCTGGCATAGGCACAGGTAGTACTTGCGGTCTAGCATAGGGCGCAGGTGAAGACCCCAGGTTATGGATGGATAATTTACTGTAAGTCAACTCTCGCTATTTTGGGTTTTGGCACCCGCTTTGTCTACATGCAGTTTGTGGGTTGACTTGGTAGGTGTCAAGAGTCATCTTTTTAACTCTTCTTTAACTTTCAAACATGCATTGATCAAGACCAAGCTGAAAACATTCCAAACATCCATAATCACTCCAAAATAGCCAAAACACCTTTTTCACCCTTTTCACAAACTTATTATCCAAAACATGGTTTCCTGCAAAATATACCCAAAATTGATCATATATAAATAAAAGGCCTCAGAAATTTGTATATTTTCCTTGTTTTAAGCATTGAAAGTGTTATATTTCTATAGCACATTAGGTCCCCTTGTAGGATCCCTCTAGAGAGTCTAAAGAATTTAGTCCTCGTACCATTAACTAGTACTGCGACTGAACTTGTACAGATATAGGACACGATGAGATTAATAATTTTTTAAGGAAAGTTAAAATAGTGCAAGGTATGTTAAATAAAGGATCATTCCAGCTTGTCAAAGGCTTTTTAAAGTCCACTTTTAGAATGAGTTTTTTTTTTGCCCATTATTTTTTTGAAATATCTAATAATTTCATAAATTATAACAGCATTGTTAATAACTTGTCTGTTTTTAAGAAAACTAGTCTGATAGGGACCTGTGGTAAATTGAGGTAAATAATTTATTAAAGAATCAATAGGTGTGGTTAATAATGTTCATTTGATCATAAATGTAAGAGTTATCATCAGTTTTAAGAGATATAATGCAATTTTTCCATCTTCTAATAAGAGTTAAATTGTGGAAAAATTTAGTGTTGGCATCACCTTCATTTAACCAACCTATTCTAGATTTAAGCTTCCAATAATCTTCTTCTATTTTTAGGATTAAGTTGTAGTCACTAATAAGCTTTTATTTCTAGCTCTATTAGGAAAAGGCTATAATGGTAATTAGGGGCGCTTTGGATTCGCTAAATTCTTCTAAGGAGTTTATCTTTATTTTTGAAAATGTTTCCTATATTTTTTAATGCCCATTTAGAGGCATCACAATCAAACATTTCAACTGTAAGTTCTAGAGAAGGGCTATTTTCCCAAACTTTAACTATTACATCCTTTAAATCCTGATGTGATGCCCACATTGTTTCAAATTTAAAGAATCATTTTCACAGTTATGAGTCTTCCTTGTAAATATTTAGTAATAAGGGACAATGGTCAAAGTGTCTATGGGCTAAGTGAACTACATGCGCATTAGGGTAGCTAACTAGATAGTAATTAGTGGCAAGGAATCTATCTAGTCTCTAAAAAATAAAGGTGTTATGATGTTTAAACCTTTGGTTTATACATGTATATTTACTACCCTTAAAGGCCATATCAATGAACTCACAGTAGTTATCATGTCAAGGAAATCTAGTGAGCGCAATTGATTAATCAACTTACCTCCATTCTTTTCAGAATTTAAGAGAAGATCATTGAAGTCTCCTTCTATAAACCACTTACCTTGGAAAATATCCTTAATATTTTTAAGGTTTTACATAGAATCTTTGTTTTTCATCGTAAGGGCTAGCATGAATATAGGTAAATGACCAAGAATCATTTTTGTGCCTTACCCTAATAATGACATGAATTTCTTATTCTGTGGTAGTAATGTCATCTAAATCTAATAGTGTATTAACCTACATGACTATAAGACCTCCACCATTGCCAATTGCTGGTACTTCAATGATTTTGTTGAATGGGAAGTCATTGATAAGGAGCAGGTGGTCCTACATCTTTATTTCTAGCAATGTCACAAGAGGTGGCTTATGCCAGTCAACCAAAGATCTAAAATTCCTTCTAAAGTCTTGCCCAATAGCTCTTCTACAGTTTCATATTATTAGGTTCATGTCTCTATTCCTCAAGGGTAGGTTTATCAGTGGAATTGCCCTTAAGGAATTTGTCAACCAGGTAGCTTGATTCATCATTATTGGATTTATTACAAAAACGTAGTTCCCTATATGAATATTGAATGGATGTCGAATATATATAGAGTTTTTTATTAGGTTCTGAGGACAGATAAGGATGATCTTCTTTGCAATTTTTTTATTGAATACCATTGCTTTTATAGTCTTTAACACAGTTATTTTAGTTCTCGTTTCTCTTATTATTTCTAATACTTTCTCTATTTCCTGAGTTAGAGTTTTCACTGATCTTACATAAGATAAGTTGGCATTCAAAGGTATCTAGGATGATGAAGCTACATTGTTTGGAGGTTGGTCTCCTACACTCTCAACAGGTCCATTTGGGCTCATGTTGTTGGATAGAGGTCCCACTCCCTGGGTCGACCCCTACATCTGACAGTAATGGAAGAGGGGATCATTATCCTAAAAGTTTAGGTGGGTTGGAAAAAAACTAGTGTCATCGGTTATGGGGCTTATGGCTAGTTGAGAGTCAGGGTTTCCCTGGTTGGGATGTGAAAGAAAAGGATCGATAGGACTGTGAAGTTTATTAGAGGCTGAAGGAATGTTGACTTCCATAGATGGTTGTTTTATAGATCCATAGCTCTCCTAATCCCTTCCAAAGATAGAAGTACAAGTAGCTCCAGATGATGGATAATGAGCATCACCTCCCTGTTGTCCATAAAAGTATTCATGACTATCGCTTATCCCTGTAGCACCATTTCCACCCAAGAGCTTGGGTTTGGGTTTATAAGAGCCATGGGGGTTGAGTAGATAGGAATCAACCCTTTTGATAGGCCTGGGACTGAGTAGAGGTATGCTAGAGAAAGGGTGATATGGCATGGAAACATGACACTTTTGATGCTTAAAACTACAAATTTATGTGTGAACTTAGGGTGTTTTGTTAGATATGATACACTTTAGTGTATATTGCAGGTAAAATAGGTCTAAAATAGTGTTTGAATGAAAAAAAAGAAAGAGACCAAAAAAAGACGAACTCTGATCAGGATACGAGTCATCTCATGACTCATAAACATTCGATACAACTCATATGCTAAATTGTATAAACAACAGAACCAAAACCCAATTTGAGGATCTAAGTATGAGAAAGATATGACTCAAGTATCCAAGTTGTAAGCTAGGATATGAGTTATACAAAGCAGTTATAAGCATAATAGAACCCAAGCTACTATCCAGAAATTAAAGTCTCAGAAGTTTATTAGTTGAAAGTATGAGTACAAATCGTATAGGGAAGTCGTACACAAACCAGTGTTCAAAGATTTGAAAGAAAAAAGTCCCAGGTGGATACAAGTGAAAGGCATGAGTTGTATACTCAGGTATGACTCGTAAGAGAAAGTAGTATACTGAGTAAAAAGTTAATGCCTTGGGAGATTAGACACTAGAACATATACGAGAAAGCAGAGTACGACTCATATGATTCCGGTAAGAGTGAAGAACACGTCGTACTGACTGCCGACATAACTTAACCTTTCCTATTTTTATTAGGATTTTTATGTTATTTTGAGATACTATAAATACCCTAGGGTTTATCTTTTATTAGGTTACACTCTTTTATATATTATTACAATACTTTACCATATTTTTACAATTATTCTTGAGATTTTAGAGTTTATTCAATTATAGACTTTAGAGTTTATGCATCTTATTCTTGTCCAAGTAATTTTTATGTGTTCTTTATTGATATTCATGGTTTTTTGCACAAACATAAGTGGCTAATCTTCTTAACTAGGGTTGTGGGAACCCTGGTAGATTAGCTACTTAGAGAAAGTGTAGGACTCATCTGTTCTACAATTTTTGTATGTATCTTAATCTTCTTCATAATAATTAATCTCAAGTAGCTGTAGTATCTTCAGATAACTTGTATTCACATCCATCCCCATAAGGTAGTTTGTGATTGGGAAAAGAAGATTTGGATAATGATTTGGGATTCACCTCCACTTTTTAGTCCTCGCCATCTCATCTAATCATTTTATCCCAAAAGGTGATAGTGAACTGAGGTCGTAGCAAGGAGCAATAAGGCGACGCCCTGAGACTTAACCGATAAAGGGAAAGATTTATCTTCATACCCACAAGGTAGCTGATAATACCTATCTTGTAGAATTTACATACAGAATAATAAAATAGTTATATTGGTCACGAGAAATTTATTGAGTTGAGAAGCCAGGGAGAACACAAGCCTAGTGTTCGTCTCATATTTTATACAACTCAAAAGCACTCAAAATTTGGTTACTACTTTCAAGTGCCCTAAAATCCCCCCATTTAATTTCCTGTACTGATCGTGGATTATATCAAAGTGAAGAAACTATTCACATTTTCACTATTGGATCGACCCCAACCTAGTTGGGCTATTATATTTGCAATCGACCACATTATACTTCTAATTGGAGTGTACTTTGGGAGACATCAAATTTTGGCGTCATTGCTGGGGAAGACGATTTAAGTAGTGAATTGAATTGGTGAAGTTCATGGGTTCTTATTTTCTATTTTTGATTTGGCATATGCCGGTGTATGCCAAGTACTAGGAGTAGAGGCAATCCCTTACTCTCTTTTGATCCAAAACTAGAGAGAATCCTTCATACACTGAGAAAGATGTTAAGATAAATTCATGAAGAGGTTCAAGATCCCTCACCTGTGGATCCAAATATGGCACTCCCACGTATTCCATTAGATCCACAGAATATTGTAGAATTATAGACACAATAACTGTTGAAGAGAGAATGTAGAGAAGCCGATGAGGCTAAACTTCCTGTAGACGCAGAGTTAGCTCAACAAGGTGGACTAGTCAGGCCTAGAAAGGCTGTTGATCATCGAGTTCAGATAGGCAGAGCTCCATTTATTCTGGCATATCAACACTTATACCCATATGAGGATGATGATGAAGATCTGGGTTATGTTAAGCCAATTGATTCTGGAGCCATTGTTCTTCCTACTTTAGCCCCTAATGTGAAGTTTTATATCATGAGTGTTGTGATCTAATTGTTGAATTTGAAGTGTGTATTTTTGGGTGTAGATAAGAATGATGAAAATATGCACCTTACAAATTTTCTCGGGATCTGCATATCTTATACTATTCTAGAGGTTGAACAGGAAACATTAAGATTAAGGTTGTTCCTATTTATTTGATAGGAGAAGCATCGTTATGGTTAGGGGAACTTCCAAGAGGATCTATAATTACTTGGAATGTGTTGAAAAAGTAATTTTTGAGCAGATTCTTCCCTCCTGAATAGATGCTACGGTTAAAGGATAAAATTTACAATTTCAGATAGCTACCTATAGAATCTATGTATGAGGCATGGTTTTGATTCAAGAAGAAGCTGTGTATGGTACTAAACAACAGAATTTGAGGATATAACTTGTTAGAAATCTTCTATAGATCACTGAATGATAGTTTGAGAGCTATGGTAGATACTATTTTAGGAGGAGTATTTATGCATCTTCATTGGGATGCTGCGCAGGTAATACTGGATGATATCACTGTGACTAATAGGGGTTGGCATACTAGAGATTCAGAATATGGTGGTGGTACATATGCTATTGGAGCATCAAATACCTATGGAGCAGTAAATGATATGGTAGCACAAGAGGTTGCACAACTTCGTATAGATATAGGGTTGCTTACAAAACAATTTGTATTAACGAGTACTGAAAAGGTAAATGCAGTTGCGACACAGAGGTATACTTCTAAACTATTCAAAATTGAATTTGAAGAAGAGGTAAAGTATTTTGATCAAATATTAGCAAATTTCTGAGCCTAAGGGAAAGGGAATCAAGGTCAAAACTATTATAATGATAGATACAGGGATATGAGAAGAGACAGAGATGATGATTAGCGGTGCAAAGATGACTATAAGAAGAAGAGTGACAAGTATATTTCACCAGGTAGTCGAGATCTAGAGTCTAGAATGAAGGCACTTTTCTCTATGTTGGTCAAAGGGAAATAAAGTCAAGAGAACTACCTGAAGGACATCAAAGCCAATCTGTCAGGATTAAACTAGAAAGTTTAGTCACATGCTACAGAAATCAAGTAGTTGGAGCAATAATTTGGTCAGATATCAGCCATATTAAATCAGAGAAAACCTGGTACTTTTCCAAGTAATATAGTGGTAAATCCCAAAAATGATAGTCAATGCCATGCCAATTACCACTTGGAGTGGTAAAGTCACTACAGATCCACCTGTACCCACTGTTGATGAGAGAAAAAATAATGATAGGTCGGTTGATGAAGGGAGTAGCAACAAGCACAATAAAAGAAAAGAGAAGGCTATAGAGTCTATGTTGAAGCCCATTCCAAAACCTCTTCCTCCTTATCCACTAAGGCTGAAAAAAGAAACAAGAAGATGGTAAGTACCAGAAGTTCTTATCCATGCTAAAATAATTTTCAGTCAACATACTTCTAGTGGAGGCATTGGAGCAAATTCCTGGATACATTAAATTCATAAAGGATCTGATCACCAAGAAGAGAGCAGTTAGTTATGAGACAGTTGGCAATGTTTATCATCGTAGTGCTGTAGCCACTAGATCATTGGTGGAGAAGAAGGAGGATGCTAGAGCATTCACTATACCTTAGACCATTGGACCTTTCAACTTTGTGTGTGCTTTGTATTACTTGGGTGCTAGCATCAACCTCATGAAATTTATGGTAGTCAGGATATTAGTGTTGAAAGCACCAAAACCCACCACCGTGAGACTAGTAATGGTACATACGAGTGTGAAAAAGCCAGTTGGTATTCTATATGATGTATTGGTGAAGGTATCTTCTTTCATTTTTCCTACTGATTTTGTTGTCTTAGATTTTGAAGTGGACTTCTGAGTACTAATTATTCTTGGAAGACCATTTTTGGCTACAGAAAGGACATTGATTGATCTAGAGCCAGAACATCTGATACTAAGATTGAATGATGAAAAAGTAATATTTAGTGTGTGAAAATCCATGAGCTAGCCTGATGAATTGAAAGTGATATCTGTTATTAATGTGTATGATGAAGAGGCAGATTCATTCCTTGTTGTTGATGCAGTGAATTTGTTGGATGATGGTTCTGATATGGTTATTCATATTAAAGAAATATTAGGTGTTAAAGCACTTGCAACCGTGATCATGAATTTTGACTCTGATGGTATCAAGGAGTATGAGGAGTTAGTAAGTGCATTGTATGGGAAAGGTTCTTATTATTTTGCACCAAATAAGCTTGATTTTAACTTGAAACATAGAATGACTCCACCTGCTTGCCTATCTATTAAGGAACCACCCGTATTAGAGTTGAAGGCCCTTCCATCTCATTTGCGATATGCATTTTTGGAGGGCAACAACACTTTATCGGTTATCATTGTAGCTAATCTACGACATTCATAGGTAAAAGAAATATTGGTAGTTTTATAGAATTTCAAGAGGGCCATTGGATGATCCATTGCAGATATTGTAGGTATTTCGACTGGCTTGTGTACTCATAAGATACAGCTTGAGTTGAATTATGTTCAATCTATTAAATATCAGCATCGAATTAATCCTCCTATGCAAGAGGTGGTTAAGGAAGAGATCATCAAGTGGTTAGATACTGGTATGGTGTTTCCCATTGCTGACAACAAGTGAGTTAGTTCGGTACAATGCATTCTAAAGAAAGGTGGAATAACTGTTATGCCAAATGAGAAGAACGAGCTAGTGCCTATGAGGCCAATCACTAGATGGAGAGTGTGCATAGATTATAGAAAATTAAATGCATGGACTCAGAAGGACCATTTTTCAATGCCTTTCATGGACCAGATGTTAGACAGGTTAGTAGACAGAGGATGGTACTATTTTCTTAATGGGTACTCAGGCTATAATTAGATCACTATTATGCCTGAGGACTAAGAAAAGATGACTTTTACATGTCCTTATAGGACCTTTGGATTCAAACGAATTCCATTTGAGATATGCAACGCCCCAGCCACTTTTCAGAGAAGTATGATGTTTATTTTCTCTGATATGGTTAAAGATACCATTGAAGTTTTTATGGATGATTTTTTGATAGTTGGTGACTCTTTTGATGACTGTCTCATTCACTTGACAAAGGCTCTACAAAGGTGTGAAGAATGCAACTTAGTACTTAATTGGGAAAAGTGTCATTTTATGGTTAAACAAGGAATTGTGCTTGGGTATAAGATTTCAAAGAGAGGTATAGAGGTTAATCGAGTAAAGATTAAGGTGATTGAAAAATTGCCTTACCCAATTTCTATGAAGGGAATTTGAAGTTTTCTAGGGCATGCAGGTTTTTACAGGTAATTTATCCAGGACTTCTCGAAGATTGCTAATCCTTTTTGCAAGATTCTTGAGAAGGAGGTAAAATTTAATTTTGATGATACATGTAAGAAGGATTTTGAAAGCCTAAAAGAGAAATTAGTGACTGTGCCAATCATTGTGTCTCCCGATTGGTACTCATATTTTGAGATTATGTGTGACGTTAGTGGAGTGGGCTTAGGGGTTGTACTGGCCAACGGAAAGAAAAGATCCTTCATCCCATATACTATGCTAGTAAGGCACTAAATCCTTCTCAAAAGAACTATACCATGATAGAGCAAGAGTTATTGCTAGTGGTTTTGCCTTTGAAAAGTTTAGATCTTACTTGATTGGGATGAAGGTGATTGTGCACACTGATCATACAGCTTTGCAGTACCTAATGGATAAAAAGATGCAAAGCCTAGGCTTATACAGTGGGTGCTGTTGTTGCAAGAATTTGGCTTTGAGGTGAAGGAAAAAAGGCACAGAAAATCAAGTTGCAGATCACTTATCTAGACTAAAGGAGGAAGCTATGTAGAAGGTTGCTAATGGGTTGGAGATTGGTGAAAGTTTTCCAAATGAGAAAATATTGGCAGCTTTCCAAGATCTAATTCCATGGTTTGTAGATTATGCAAATTACTTTTCTAGTGATCTAGTCCCAGAAGACTTTTCATATCAGCAAAGGAAGAAGTTGATGCATGAGATAAGAAATTTTTTCTGGAATGGACCTTACTTATTCAAAATTTATGAAGATGGAATCATTCGTAGATGTATACCTGAGGTGGAGATGATAAGCATACTTGAAGCTTGTCATTCATTGCTAGTTGGGGGTCTTCATGGAAGGGGATCTTATAACTCATAAAATCCAGTAATACAACTACTATTGGCCAACCATATACAAAGATGCTCATGACTATGCTTATACTTATGATCAATGTCAGCGATAAGGTATATTACTAAAAGACATGAACTACCTATGACCCCTATCTTAGAATTAGAAGTGCTTGATATATGAGGCATAAATTTTATGGGACCTTTTGTAAGTTCGTTTGGCATAAAATACATACTTATGGTAGTAGACTATGTTTTGAAATGGGTAAAAGCGATTGCGTTTCCTAACAATGAAGCACACAGTGTCACTATATTCTTGACAATGAACACCGTTTCTTGATTCGGCGTGTCATGGGCTATTATTAGTGATGGAGGGTCACATTTCTTCAATCATCTATTCACGAGTCTTCTTGATAAATATGGAGTTAAATACTGGGTGGCAACGCCGTATCATCCACAGACTAGTGGACAAGTTGAAGTGTCCAATAGAGAAATCAAGTCCATATTGGTGAAGACTGTGAATGCCAATAGACTGTTGGGTAAGAAAGTTAGATGATGCATTGTGGGCTTACCTCACAACTTATAAAAAAAACCCATAGGTGCCTCACCTTATTAGTTGGTGTATGGCAAGGCTTTCCACTTACCGATCGATCTTGAGCATAAGGCGCTATGGGAGTTAAAGAAGTTGAATCTAGAATGGAAGGATGTATACAAGTCAAGGTTGAATAATATCAATGAGTTGGATGAATTCCAGCTTCGGGCATATGAAAGTTCAACACTTATAAGGAAAAGATAAAGTTATACCATGACCACAAAATTGAGAAGAGAGTATTCAAAAAGGATGACCAAGTACTGCTCTATAATTCCAAGCTTCATTTGTTTCCAGGAAAGCTAAGGTCAAGGTGGTGTGGTCCGTTCATGGTGAAAAGAGTATATCCCTATGGTGCTTTAGAATTAAAGAGGGATGGGGAGCCCCAGTTTAAGGTAAATGGTCAAAGAGTGAAGTACTATCTGGGAAATATAGAAGACGTAAAGGAAGTAGTTGATATTGATCTTGATGAAAACTGAGTAGTCAAGGCAATTGCATCATGCCGTGATGTTAAATCAAGCACTGCATGAGAGGTAACCCATAAGGCTAGTTGGTGAAATTTGAGTATCCAGCTTAGCCACGTTGTGCCACGACATTAAATCAAGAGTTACGTGGGAGGTAACCTATGTTTTTGTACTTATTCAGTCATAGGGTAACATGTTTTTTCAATGTGCAGGGCTAAGAAAATTAGAAAATGCCTAAGGAAGTTAAAGAAAAGTAGCCATACAGACTCTTTATGAGTCGTATCTATATGGTACGACTCATGAGTAGGAGTCGTATTGATTTGGGAGAAAAATTAGAATCAGGTAATGGTTTTTAGAATGGATCCGATTCTCAGAATGAGTCATACCTTCTAGGTACGATTTGTCACCTTAAGTCGTACCCACTCCAGAATCCAAGTAAGGTTCCAAGTCTATATGAGTCAAAGAAATGACTTGTAATCCTGGGTACCAGTCATATCCACAACTCGTACCCATGCTTACTAGGTCAAATCACGGGTTGACCCAGCCTAGTTCTTTAATTAAAAAGGAAAAGGGGCACATAATCGAGCACCCGTTTAACCGAAATTATACCTACATCATTTCTCACCCTAATTTCAAGCTTTAATCCATAAAATCAACATGTATTCAACTTGATTAAGCTACCAACAACATCAAATCTATCTTTCTTGTTGATTTAAAATCAAATTTGGGAGGAAATAAACTTTAAAAACAAGAACTCAATTTCTTCAACCACCAAGTAAATTCTTTAACTCTATTCTCTTTACTTTCAAGTTGAAATAAGTAGTATTTGACACTATGAACTTTGTTTGAGTAGGGTTTATACAAATGTTGAATTGTTGGAAACCTAGGTTAGGTATTTGTGTATAAAATTGGAAATTGGGTTAGAGATAGGGTTTTGGAAATGGATTTGATATATTTGTGTGGAAGGAAGGTGAGCCTATCAATTTCCTTATTATTGGAGATGTATGGGTAGATATCTTTCCCCGCACTATCAAGAGATTTTTGTATGGACTATAGTATCAGGATCCAGTAAACATAACAAAAATAGATTATAGAATGCTGGAGATGAGGAAGATAACTTGGCGGATGTTGGGTTCTGAGAAGAAGATGGTGATTCTTAGATGGATTGCGGAGCGGATAACTTAAAATGGTGTGAATATTGCTTGGGTTTTAGGAGGCCCCAGGGTGGTCTTACAGTAGATAAAGAAGAGTACCCTCAACTTTGAGGGTAAGGCTTGGTGGATACTAGCCCAACACTAGTTGTGTATACTACTAGTGATGGATGATGTTTTGAGCCCGGTACGGGCAACTATGATACCCAGCATTACGGTTGGTTACGAGTTTGATATCGCCGATTTCCTATTCAAAGATTTGAAGGATAGGATAGTTGGGGAGTCAAAAGGCATTACTAGACTATCCATGTATGATCATACAAGTATGCCTGGATGCGGGAGTGCTAGAACTCCCTGGGATAGATGAAATGATCTAGGCTAGGAGGACATTTGACATTGCTTAATTAGAGATGTAGCTAAACCTTTGGCCCATCCAGTGAGACTAGAAATAGATATTTTTGCAGGATTATTCCCTCAGGATGATCAGACTAATATCCCTGCTACAGCTGAGGCTACTGAGGCAGGAGCACATACAGAGGGCTCCCATACTGATACAGCGGGTACTTCTAGTACCCCCACCACCAGTCCAGTCTATGCCACCTAGGCTATAGGGTATTCCTCTTAGCATTATGATGATCTTCTAAGATACATGGACCGAGGTTATGACCGAATTAGCTATACCTAATGCAAAGGTAGGTCACATTGAAGGAGGAGTGAAAATGGATGGACAGGCAGTTTAAGGACCAGGATAGGCAAGTCCAAGGGTGCCTAGATGCTTTTGAGTCAGGATCACTCGACAGTTGAACGAAGGTCAAACACCCAATGTTGCTGATATCAGATCCGAGTTAGTATAAATCAAGAAAATAGTCTTGGAGATTTATAAGAGACCAGTGGTTGCTAAGCCCATTATTAAGATAGTGATTTCTATTGTCCATGTGCCTAATATTTGGGCAGCTGGCTGATACATCGATTGAGGAAATTGAAGAACAAAGAAGACAGAGAAAGAAAAAGAAGAAATAAGATCAAACAACTAGGAAGAAGGCCAGACATAAGAGTATTCAGGATAAGTTGGACAGACATGGGTCCAAGAAATGTCCAGGGGGCTGGTGGATCGAGAGCTCCAGTTTTTAATGCTGCAGGGGTTGATATTATGCCTCCTACTTTTGTTGATGCAGTCCCGACTAATGGGACAGTGGCTGAGGAGAGTGGGACCCGATCTAAGGGCCCCTTTATTGATGTTGATGCACCGGTGCCTTGAGCACCTAGGTATGACCTTTATCTTTACTCTATTTAATTTTTGTAGCACTGGGATAGTGCAACAATTTTTAGTTGGGGGTGGGGGTTATTTTGAAAAATCTTGGAGTAGCTAAAATGTATAAGTAACTAAGACTGAAAGTCTATTACAACTTGTAGGTTTGATGCCGGCAGTTGAGATAAGGAGTAAATCATCGCGCCTATGACAACGGATTTTTTTTTTAATTATGAGTTTTTGAGGATTTTGAAAAATTTTAGTTGTAATGAAAGATTTTGACTTTGTTGTTGATTTCTGAGTTGTGACTATTAAAACACTGTTGATTTGATAAGTTATTGTGCTAAAATTATGACAAAAAAGTTGAGCCACCTCGAAAAATTTTGTTTAACTAGTTTAGGGTACGCACCCTGCGCGTGTACCTCGCTTTAATGAGTTCAATTTTATAAAATCACTTCAATATCAAGATTATACTACAACAAAAAAAATCTTAATAAACTTTTTCGATATGACATATAGAATAATTCATATGCCGTTAGAAAGTGTTACGGACAATAAATTAATTTTTTTACTATTATAAGGTAAAATAACATGCTATAGGAAGAATTAACTTAAAGTACTCTTATTAGACACTTTCAATTTTGAAAACTTATTTTCTTACCTATTCTCGAATAAGTGAGACTACACTAGTTTAACTATGCCAATGCTAGTTTAACTATGTAACTAACTTTCTACCCTAATTTGAGTCCTCTATAACTTACTATCTAAGATCATGTCTTCGCTATCATGTTCATTCCACACAACATAATCAATCTAACCACCATTCTCTAGAAATAATGAACAAAATTTGATCATTAATATTTAAATCAAAATTATATTGATATTGATACGCGAAAATACATTTTAAAAAATAATGTAAAAAATAAAATTACATTATAAATGAACACACTAACATAACACAACTATTTATAACTATTTAACAATAATAAAAAGAATCAAATGCCAAAGCTGCAGAAGGAAAATTTAATACCTTACCTTAGATAACTTGTAGTCTGGTAAAAGTTACAGCAGATAAACTTTCAATCTATTTTGTATAAATCTTCTCATTAGATTTTTCTATGTCTGAACATAATAAAGAAAATAAGTGAATGAAATTACGCAATTGTGTGTTTTTTCTACAACCTCAAGGCTCACATATTTCACTCTAAACATGTAAATTTATTTTATTGGAGATGAATTGAAAATAAACCCAATAAAAATTATAAAGGAGTTAAAAACTACCCTTAAGCCTAAAAAGAGTTGAAAGTCCATGAAACATTACCTAAAATATTTATAATAATTAATTGGTTAGAATTTATTCTGCAACCAACAAAAACACACCTAAAAGGAGTTGAAAATGTTGTAACCCAAGTTCAACAATTTTCTTTTACCATATATTTTCTAAATATTTTTTACCATGTATTAATGGACTCATAAAATTTAAAATATTCTTCTTACCCTATTTATTAGGACTATTTAATTTTAAATATTATAAAAATAATTAAATAATAATTGAAGAAAAAAGGTGAAAAGATAATTTTGTCTATTGTGGAGTCCTTTAATGAAGAGAAAAAAGTTCAAATAATATTTCTACGGGCCTTGACACTTTTAATATATTATATATTAATTGGGTGATTTGTATACTTGTGTAAGACTGTTGTGAATTTGATAATGGCATTAGGATTAGGGATCGAACAGTTAGGGACAAAACAGTTGCATAGTTGGATAACTAGTATTTTGTAATATAACCATGTGCAAGTGCGACTAAGGTCTACTGAGTTCTAGGTGTGTTGGAATCTAGAACTTGCCTGGTTGCTTTTACCTAGGTCTAGGATAGTTAGGTAGGAGGTGATCATAAGCCCTATTTGTGTGAGTCTATTTGAGCCTAAAATGCCTTAACCAAATGAATAAATTCCTTTGATCCAAATATATGAGCCTTTATAAATTAATTTTTCTTGTAACACCTATCACCTTCTCATTTAACTTACAATGAACTTGTTTTGGCCCTGATCCTCCTGTGGACACTGTGCACCTTAACTCAGGCAATCGTCTAAGTTGAGGGTGGCTATTACAAGGGTGTGTGAGAGATAACGAGTATGAAGAAAGTAGATTAAAGAAAAATAGTTGAAACTTGGACAGGTGTGGTGAAAACAAAAGTTGTAATAAAAACCAAAATAAAAATAAGAATAAATGTTAGAAAACCACACCTGGCCCAATTAAAATGTGTTTAAAATAAAAAAAGGGAGACATAAGGGTGAAAATAAAAAGAACAAGTGAAAAGTAAGTGGACCCCGAGAAAGGCGTAGTGTCCAGGAGGCTTGGTCACTAAATGAATCTCAAAAGATATCATACCATACCAAAGCCTATGTTACAAGCCAAATAAAGTCCTATAGTAATCTTACCGTGACTTTCTGACAACTTATGGAAAGAGCATAAGGGCAAGCCTATGATATTCTACGAGCACCGGTGACACTTCTTTATGAGTGAGAGAGTTATTCATTATATCCCTGAATAGAGAGGTTTATCCAAATGAGAGTGAAGGGGATTTTCTTGACTGTGAGCACACAAGGAATATGCTACTAGGTTGCTAGATTGTTTGATGAATGTAATTTATGTCTATGCCCAAATGTCTATTGCTAATGTAATACCATTATCGGATTCCTTTATGTTTCTACATGTGCTAAATTACTATACATAGTTCGAGTTAAAAAGTTGAAATATGGAGGGGAATAATAAGAGTTAAATTGAGCTCAAAATCACTGCCATGAGTTTCTTGAGATCTTCCTATTTAAGCATTGTCTCTGTGCTAGAAAATTGTTATTTGATTTTGTTAGCCTGAGGACATGCAAAAGTGTAAGTTGAGGTTGTTGATGTGGTATGGAAACACGACACTTTTGATACTTTAAACCATAAATTTATTTGTGAACTTAGGGTGATTATTTAGATATTATTCACCTAAGTGTATGAAACATCCTGGGTTTCAACCCTTAGAAAATTTCCTGGAAATCCATTCTCCGAACCGAATACTACTCATGGGTACGAGCCGTATGCTGGGGTACAAGTGGTATGGTCCTATCATATGCTGACAAGTGTTAGCTGGTGGGATGGTCTAGGCCACTGGAATGGGTACGACTTAGAGGTGTGAGTAGTAAAGGGATTGGTATGAGTCGTATCAGGGACTCGCATGGTGGATAGTGTTTGATCCTCCTAGTACTTCATTCTGCTAGGGATATGGGTCATGGGTACGGATCGCATGCTGTGGTTACGACTTGGTTGGATGAGTCATATACTAGACAGTTTTTGATCCAAGGGATGAAGTTTGGATATGAGTGGTGGATACCAATCGTATAGAAGGATACGACTCCTATGGGTTAGTTGTATCCCTATGACGGGTTTTTAAGGAATTTTAGTGGGGGTATTCTGGATATTTTTCTACTTACCCTAATTAGGACCCACAACTTCTAATACACTTAGGAGGTTATTTACCCTATTATTATATTCATTAACACTTAGAAACTATTCCAAAATATCTCATAATTCTCTCAAGAGATTTTGGGGCAAAGATCTAGGGTTTCAGCTAAGTGATTGCTTTAGGGCTTTCTGTGGTGATTTCTTTCCATCAATTCTTTGGTTTAAGGCATTATTCTCTTCCCTCATTTTAATTTCAACTAAAGACATAGTTTATATGATTGATTTCATGATTATGGTTTTTCAACTATTTATACTTTTATATGCATTAATGGTAGTTTTGGACAATCTGACTGCATGGTCATGGTTTAATCGTCTTTAGAATTGGTTTTGGCTATATTATTCCCCCAACGTGTTTTATAAAATGCTTATAAAGATATGTTCATTGCATTGACTTCTTTTAATGGAACACTTGCATGTTTTAAACCGGATAAAAGAATTATGCATGGTTTAAATGGTTTGAAAAGGCTAAATGGCTATGCTTGTGGAGAAAATAGAAGTCTCCCAATGGGATTTAATATGGTATATAGAAAGGTCACCTAAGGTCCCTAACCTAAATAGTTTGGCTATGGATATTACTTGCAAGTAAGTGGTGGTATGACGATACCACCAATATTACCCTTGATTAATAAATGGTAAATGGATTGTTTGGACATGGTTTTAGTTGGGAATTAATGGCGGGGTGTGTAGCTAAGCTGTGGAAGGTGGCGGTCCCGGGAGACTAAAACCAGAAACTCATATTTGCCAATATGAGGGGTCCTTGATGACCACATGCGAGTGTCAAGTTGTATATTAGAGGGATGTACTAATCATCCCATAGGATATTGCCTGGTCATGTGGCTACATGCACTGGGACCCTTTTAGCAGGAGGAGCTAAACCCATATTGCCCGTGGGTGGTTAGGATGACAAAGCTACATAGCCCAGGTAAAGGTTTTAAGTGCATGCTAAACCCGATCTCTTTTCCCGGCACTTATATATGTATGCTTGTATGCATTATGGATGGTTTTACTTGGTTTTATAACTGGCATTATTTTATCCATATCTTGAGATTCATGCTAGCGATCATTCACTAACTTTGTCTACTAGCGGCTATATACCCACGCTATACAAGAATCAACCATTCTAATCCTTTTGTTTAGCACACAGAATTGGTATCAATATTTGTACTAAAGTGGTGAGCTTCTATCCTTTTAGAAGGAATCATTTTCTGTTATGGATTCTCTTTAGACACTTTTATCTTATTTTTAGATATTGGTTTTGGCCATGGTTGGGGGCATGTCCCAACTGAATTTGTTTACTCTTTGGATAAAGGCTTTGTGGTAATTCTGTGGGTTGGTATGGGAGGGATCGGTATTGGTGTCATCCTTGGCATTGGAATAAGCCGGTGAGCTGACATCATTGGACAATATTATTGTTTGTTCCATCCTATTACATTTTGGGCTTGACTTTCATATTATATTTTGGTATTCCCTTTGGTTTATGGTTTATTGTTTGGTTGGTAAGGTTGGTCGGTTGGGTGGCACGGTTGGGTCAGTCACGGTTATGACCCTATCCCAGAGTCTTAATAAGAACAATAATGCTATCTTGTTATTTGTTCAAAATTTAGCCCATCTAAGGTTGGATATAGGTGGTTGGGGTTGGGCAATAGATGGCAGTTCCCGATCCTAGTTGGACTTAGGATGCCTATTACGAAAAAGCTCGGGGTCAGGTTATGTCAATGTATATTGCAGGTAAAATAGGTCTACAACAGTGTTTAAATGAAAAGTGAAGAAAAAGACCTGAAAAAGACCAACTCTACTCAGGATACGAGTAAGTCCATGAGTTGTAAACATTTGATACGACTCGTACGCTGATTCGTATAAATAATAGAACCAAAAGCCAACCTGAGGAGCTAAGCATGAGGAAGATACGACTCAAGTATCCAAGTTGTAAGCTAGGATACTATTCATACAAAGCAGTCGTAAGAATAATAGAACCTAAGATACCATCCAGAAATTGAAGTCTTAGAAGTATAAGAGTCAAAAATTTGAGTACAACGCATATAGGGAAGTCGGCAAAAACTAGTGTTCAAAGCTTAGAAAGACAAAAGTCCCACGTAAATACAAGTGAAAGGCAAGAGTCGTACACTTAGCAACGACTCGTAAGCGAAAGTCGTATGCTGAACAGAAAGTTAAAGCCTTGGGAGATTAGACACTAGAACGGATATGAGAAGGCAGGGTACGACTCGTATGATGCCGGTATGAGTGAAAAATGAGTCGTACTAAATTTCGAGATAACTTAACCTTTCCTATTTTTATTAGGAGTTTTATGTTATTTTTAGATATTATAAATACCCTAGGGTTTATCTTTTATTAGGTTACGCTCTTTTACATACTATTATAATACTTTACCATACTTTTACAATTGTTCTTGAGATTTTAGAGTTTATTCAATTATAGACTTTAAAGTTTATTTATCTTATTCTTGTGCAATTGATTTTATGTGTTCTTCATTGATAATCATAGTTTCTTGCACAAACATGAGCGGCTAATCTCCTTAACTAGGGTTGTGGGAACCCTGACAGATTATCTACACAGAGGAAGTGTGAGACTCATCTTTTCTAGGGTTTCTACATGTATCTTAATCTTCTTCATGATAATTAATCTCAACTAGCTACAGTAGATTTAGATAGCACGTATTCAAATCCATCCCCACAAGGGATTTTATAATTGGGAAAAGAATATTAGGATAGTGATTTAGGATTTACCTCCACCTTTTAGTCCTTGCCATCACATCTAATTACTTGATCTCAAAAGGTGATAGTAAACTGAGGTCGTAGCAAGGAGAAATAAGGTGATGCCCTGAGACTTAATCAGATTATGCCCTGTGTACTCATAAAATTTAGTTTGAACCGGATTATGTTCCATCTATTGAACATCAGCGATGACTTAATCCTCCTATACAGGAAGTGGTTAAGAAGGAAATCATCAAGTGGTTAGATGTTGGTGTGGTATTTCCCATTGTAAATAGCAAGTGGATTAGTTTGGTTCAATATGTTCCTAAGAAGAGTGGAATAACTGTTGTGCCGAATGACAAGAATGAGCTAGTTCCTACGAGGCCGGTCACTAGATGGAGAGTGTGCATGGATTATAGAAAGCCAAATGTATGGACCCAGAATGACCATTTTCCAATGTTGTTCATAGATCAGATACTAGACAGGTTAGCGGGCAGAGGATGGTACTATTTTCTTGATGGGTACTCAGGTTATAACCAGATTACTATAGCACCGAAGAACAAAAGAAGACTACTTTTACATGCCCTTATGGGACCTTTGCATTCAAACAAATGCCATTTGGACTATGCAACGGCCCAACCACATTTTAGAGATGTATGATGTCTATTTTCTCTTATATGGTGGAAGATACAATTGATGTTTTTATGGATAACTTTTTGGTGGTGGGTGACTCTTTTGATGATTGTCTCATTCACTTGGCCAAACTCTACAAAGATATGAAGAATGCAACTTGGTAATAAATTGGGAGAAATGCCATTTCATGACCAAAGAAGGAATTATGCTTGGGCATAAAATTTTGAAGAGAGGCATAGAGGTTGATCGAGCAAAGATTGAGGTGATTGAAAAATTACCTTATCCAATTTCTATGAAGGGAATTTGAAGTTTTTTGGGTCATGCAGGTTTTTATAGAAGATTTATTAAGGACTTCTAAAAAATTACAAACCCTTTTTGTAAGCTTCTTGAGAAGGAGGTAAAATTTAATTTTGATGATGCATGCATGAAAGCTTTTGAAACCCTTAAAGAGAATTTGGTGAGTGCTCCAATCATTGTGTATCTTGATTGGTCCTTACCTTTTGAGATTATGTGTGACACAAGCAGATTGGCCTTAGGGGTTATACTAGGCCAACAGAAAGAAAAGATCCCTAATCCCATCTACTATGCTAGTAAGGCACTAAATCCTTCTAAAAAAAAACTATACCGTGACTGAGCAAGAGTTGTTGGCAATGGTTTTTTCCTTCGAAAAGTTTAGATCTTACTTGATTGGGACCAAGGTGATAGTGCACATAGACCATGCAACATTGTGATACCTAATGTCAAAGAAGGATGCAAAGCCTAGGCTGATTCGATGGGTGTTATTGTTACAGGAGTTTTATTTAGAAGTGAAGGACAGAGGCACAGAAAATCAAGTTGCAGACCAATTATCTAGATTAAAGAAAGAAGCCATGCAGAAGGTTGCTACAAGAGTGGAGATTGATGATAGTTTCCCAGATGAGAATATATTAGCAGCTTCCGAAGATCTTATTCCATGGTTTGTAGATTTTGCAAATTACCTAGCCAGCGATCTAGTTCTAAAAGATCTCTCATATCAGTAAAGACGAAAATTCATACATGCGGTAAGAAAGTTTTTCTAGGATAAACCTTATGTTTTCAAAATTTATGAAGATGGAAATCATTTCTAGGTGCATAGCTGAGGTGGAGATAATGAGCATACTTGAGGCATGCCATTCATCTCCAGTTGGGGGTCACTATGGAGGGGCCCGAATAGTTCATAAGATCCTATAATATGGCTACTATTGGTAGACCATATGCAAAGATGCTCATGACTATGCTGCTGCCTGTGATCAATGTCAACGACAAGGTACTATTACTAGAAGACATGAATTGCCTATGACCCCTATCTTAGAATTAGAAGTGTGTGATGTGTGGGGCATAGATTTTATGGGATATTTTATAGTTTGTGTGGCATGAGGTACATGCTGGTAGATGTTGATTATGTTTCAAAATAGGTAGAAGCAATTGTGCTTCCTAACAATAAGGCAAGGAGTGTCACAATATTTTTGAGAAAGAATATCTTTTCTCGATTTGGTATGCCATATGCAATTATTAGTAATGGATAGTCACATTTTTGCAATTATCTATTCAAGAGTCTTCTTGCAAAATATATAGTGAATCACAAGGTGGAAACACCTTATTATCCATAGACTAATGGATAAGTAGAAGTATCTAATAGAGAAATTAAGTCTATATTGGCGAAAATTATGAATTCTAATCGGACTGATTGGGCAAAAAGGTTAGATTATGCATTATGGGCTTACCGTATAGCTTACAAAACCCACATGGGTGCTTTACCCTATCAGATTATGTAAGGAAAATCTTGCCATTTACCAATTGATCTTGAGCATAAGGCACTATGGGCATTGAAGTAGCTGAATTTGGAGTGGAAGGATGCATCTAAGTCAAGGTTTAATAACATTAATGAGTTGGATGAATTCTGACTCCAGGCATATGAAAGTTTAGCAATTTACGAAGAGAATATGAAGTTGTATCATGACCAGAAGATCGAGAAGAGGGTATTTGAGAAGGTGACCAAGTGCTACTATATAACTCCAAGGTTCAAATATTTCCTGGAAAGGTGAGATCTAGATAGAATGGTCCATTAACAGTTTCAAAAGTCTATAACTATGGTGCTTTAGAACTATAGAAGGATGGTTCACAACCATTTAAGGTAAACGGTCATAGAGTAAAGCACTATATGGGAAATACAGAAGAGGTAAATAAAATAGTTGATATTGACCTTGTTGAAGTCTGAGTAATCAAGGTAATTCCGTCGTGCCATGACGTTAAATCAAGCGCTACATGGAAGGCAACCCATTAGGCTAGTTAGTAAAATCAGAGTATCCAACTCAGCCACATCGGGCCACGACATTAAATCAAGCGCTGCATGGGAGGCAACCCCTATTTTTCGTACTTATTTCATTTATAGGGTAATTTTTTTATTCAATGTGCAAGACTAAAGAATGCAGACAAAAATCTAAAGAAGTTAGAAAGATATCATACGGACTCTTTACAAGTTGTATCTATATGGAACGACTCATGAGTAGGAGTCGTATTGACCTGGAAGAAAAATTAAATCGGGTATTAAGTTCTAAAATTCATATGAATCATGATACAAGTCGTATCCCTTGGGTACGGTTCGTGATCAAGAGTGGTATCCACTCCAGAACCTAGGTAAGATCCTAGGGCTATACGATTCAAGGCTATAACCCATAAGATTGGGTATGATTCATATAGAAAACTTGTACCCAAGCTTACTAGGTCAGTTCTCGGGTTTGACCCAACCCAAAACTTAAATAAAAAGGAAAATATCTACCCGTTGAACATCTGAGACTTCTAACTCATACCCACATAGTTTTTGTCTAAATTTTGAACTCAAATCCTAAGAATCAACTTTTTTTTGACTAAATATACTTACCAACAACCTCAAATAAGTCGATTGGAGAGATTTCAATTTGAATTCAAGGCTCTTAAGATCCAAAACCGAAATCTACTACACTATACGTACCAAATAAGTCTCTGACCTTATTTTTTCTAAATTGTAAGTTGAAATGTGTAGTATCAGGTATTGTTAACTTGGGTTAAGTGAAATTTCTTCATTTCATGGATTTTTGGTGCACTATCTTTGCTATTTGAAGTTTAAAATTGAAAAAAGAAATAGAACTAGGGTTTGTAAATAGATTTTTGTGAAATTATGTCTAGGTAAATTCTTGCTTATGGATGTGAAGGATCTCATATTCATGGTTAAGATATTACAAGCCTCTTTTTCTTAACTCAATTAACTTGTCACACATCCTAATCCAGAGATCTTCTAAAATAAAAAACTATCTTTTCTACTGACTGAGTCAAACTACAAGTAGTCTGATTCTCTAAATCAGAGGAATATGTAGGTTGGGCTCTTTGTTGAAAACTCGATTGCATTCCAACCTCCTCCTAATCCTCTTGTTTCCCAGCATCTCGATTTCATCAAAATTCAAAAATTGGGATGACTTGTGAATTATTTAAAAATCATACCTAAAATTGAGCACTATGAACTGCAAGTTGTCTAAATTCTCATGTAGCCTGAGATGTGTAAGAAATTTGATACCAGAGTCTAACCATAACTTCACGAAACTCATGCAAAAACCAACCCTTTTGAGAAATGAATTAATGGTCGGACAAAAACTAGGCATGTCAAACTCCCTTTGCGTAGGTTTATTTGCATTCACCTACCCAAAGGGAGAGGACAATTGTTGACACCTATTTTTTTACCTCAATGACTAAGCTTAATTTTGAGTTTCTTCGAATTTAATAAAATTATATTATTTATTTTATCTGGATAAAAACTTCACAAAATATTTTTCTATGAAAGATTATCACTATAAGTAGCTATTACATATTCTCGTATCCGTATATATGGGATCGTGTAATTTTATTACTTAAATAATTATTTTATGAAAAAAATTAGATTTTAATCAAGGATTATCTTTAAAATTAATTCAAATGGGTAAAATCTTGATTTAAAAATAATTTGTCTTCCAAAATGATTTACTTAGAAAATGTTTGTTTGATTTTATTTAACCAAGAAACTCGAGATTAAATTGATACTTAAATTCATATCGGATTGTGATTCAATTTAGTTAACTCATTAAATTTGGCCTTAGATGAAATCAATTGTAATGCAATTGGCCAATTGAATTTCAATTTGACCAAAAATTAAAAGGGGTAGGCTAAATCCTAGTCTAATTAGGGTTAAAAAATAACCTAATTTACCTATTCAACCCAAACCAGCAACCTGACCTAAGCCCCAAACATCCCCAGTCTAATCGCACGCCGACCCAACCCACACCCAATTTTTCTCTCCACATAACAACAACCCGTACAAACCCACAGCTAAGATGACTTCAATATCACCGTACAACCACCAAAAATACAGTTTAAACAACATCAAAAGGCAAAACCTGAATAACAACAACAATCAATGCAACAACTTTAGCCGATATCAGCAACGGTAATTTCAACGCATAACCCGTCGAGCTGGAAACCTGACATCAACAAATCCAAAAACACTCCAAATTCAAAATTTAAATTTAGTATTGAAATAGTATATTTACAGCTCATTTAACAAACCTTATCCCATTTTTGGACTTGAACTTTCAAAAATATCCTTGAAATTTTATCCCTCATCGAGGAATGCTCAAATTTCATCCTATTGTATTCCTATAAATACCTAACTATTTTGGGAGAGAGAGGAGAAAGAGAGCTTAATTTAGCAGAGAACTGATACACCCAAATTACACCTTTCTTATGAGAGAGTAAGTTGTCGCTGTCAAATTTAGAACCCAACTAGGTTGGGTGTCGAATCCCACAGGGAATACCGTGTTCACTAAGTATTACGATTGTTATCAGACTGTTGATAAAAGATTCCAGATAAAAGGGGGTTTTGATTTATGAATTATATCTAAATAACTATAATAGAGTTGTTCCAACTAGTGATTCCTTTGTAAATGGTAATTCAATAAAATTAAATAAACTAGAGTTATGGTTACCCAGATGCTTAAACAGCTAGGGTTGTAAATCATCTTTGAGTTCCAATTAAAAAATTCAAATGCAAGAGTAGTTGAATCCTATTGTTTACCTTTTAGTTTCTCAACCGAAATGGATAGTTTTATCCTTTAATTCTCTCAAACTTAAAGAATGTATTGATAATTCAACTATTTTCTCAAGTAGGTCAATCCCGTTAAGGCATCTGCCTTTAATCCAAAGGTTAAAACCTCTAAATTCCATGTAAACACTTTTTTCCCAACAAACATTCTTCTATTCGAACAAGTGATGTTCTTGGGCTCACCTTTCGAGTTTGCAACCAAGAAAAGTCATTAAAGTGAAGAAGAGTTTATGCAAGATCAATTACCCATAGAACCCAAGTAAATTCACAACCCAAATCATCTATTCACATTAAGGCTCCCATAACCCTAGTTATATGAGCTTAGCCACACATCTCCATAGAAGAACAAGAAGGAGTCATTGTATTTCTCATAAATAGATTCAAAAAATTCTTACAAAGAGTCAAAGATTTGTTATTGAATCTTCAAAAGAAAGTATGAATAATATGTTTAGATCCATAATTCTAGCTGTTTCTTAGAGAATACTGCTTACAATAATGTTCAGAGTTGGAAAATATCATAAAAAAAATAAAATAAAACCTAAACTGAGTATTTATATGTTCCCAGGTACAGAGTATTTAAAATTTAAACTAAAAAAAAACCGCGTCTAAGTTGACGGTCACATCAATAGTCCGTTGGTAGATTGACAGTTCATCGAGTGAATGATAACGCTCAACTTACACGTCAATTTAGTGCAAGGTGGTTGTTGTCAATATATTTACCCAACTTTGGAGTTGGGGTCGAATCCACATGGAACAATGTGAGTGGCGGTTAAACTAGTTTGAAAATAAAGCTACAAGTTAAATTCAAACAAATGTTACGAAAAAACAAAATGGGAATTTTTTAATGATTGAACAAAAGTTATTAACACTTCAACTCGCCAGAGAACTTAAATCTTAAAATGTAATATTTCAAATCAATGATATAGATAAATTAGGGTTGTGATCACTATGATTAGTAATCCTCCATTGAATAATAGTTGTAGTATTGGATTCTCGTGACTTATGGGAAACACTAAATTATCAGTTTCGGCAATCCATCTAAGTATTTCTCAACCTACCTAGATGTTGTACTCCCTAATTCTCTTGAACTTAGGAAAGCATTCTATTCGTACTTATTTTATCTCGAGTTGATCAATCTTGTTACAACATTAATCATTAGATGAGAACTTAACCTTCCCAAATCCTTATTGATAATTCACTTCTTACTAGGGATGATTTCTTATCTCAAGCAAATCAACAATAAGCAAGGCCTATTGTTTGTAACCAACAGAAAATACTTAATACAAAGGATTATCAAGATGTTTCCACAATCACTCGAACCCTAACCAAATATTAAATCCATGAATTAATAATCATAGATCCCACAACCCTAGTTGTGGGTTTTAGTTCCACATGAGAAAGAAAGAGATAGCAATAATTGTATTCATCATTCAAAGTAATTAAACTTACAAAAGATGTAGCCAGAAATTGATTCTCTTCCCAAATTCAAGAAGAATATCCCATAACTAAATCAAAGAATTGAAAATTGAATTCTAAGTTAAGAGAGCCCAAAAACAAAAGTAAACTCCCTTGGAATAAGTTCTAGATGTTCAGCCTCCCAATGAACCCCTAGAAGCTACTATTTATATTCGTAACTTAAGAAAAATCCGAAAATAAAAATTCATAATTTTTCTTTTAGGTGACGACATGTCTGACAGCTTATCAGAGTTCTGATAGCTTATCAGAACATGTCGTCAGGCATACTTCAAGTTTTTGCCTTTTGCTTATGTGTGAAGACATTCTTGACGGCTTATCAGACACCTGACGACTTATCACATACGTCGTCACATCTTCACTTTAATTTTTCAAGCACTACCCAAGCCTGACGATGAGCCTGATAGCTTATCATAACTTTGATGGCCTATCACAGGTTGTCGTCACTTCTTCCAGCTGAATCTCATTCTCTACCTAAGGCTGATGCTGAGTCTGATAACTTATCAGGGAGTTAATGACTTATCAGACAATTCGTCAACTACACTTCTCTTCTTATTTTGCTCAAAATTCAACTCTTTTACTTCCATTATTGCTGGTTCTCTTGCATCCTGACTTTTACTACAATATCAAAGAGAAGACAATAAAAAATGACAAAAGTTGCTTAAGACTTTGCAATTATTCTCAGTTAAAAGCCACAAATGTGTTAGCATTTGGTCACACATCAGTGAACCGTTGTTGAGAGGCTGAGAATGCCATGTTCTTGATAGGGGTTGACGGCCTACTCGGCGGTCCGTTGTTGGTCTAGCAGCCCATCACACGGGCCATCGCTTAATCCTCGAGATTTTTAGTTTCTATTTTAGTCTAACGACATAGTCGGTAGTCTATTGTAAGCGTGATGGTCCGCCACTTGGACCGTTGCACAGGCCACTCAATTTTTTTCTTTCTATTTTGGTCTGATGGTCACCCCAGCGGTCCATCACTTGTCTGATGATTCACCGATTTGCTCATCGGAGGCCTTTTTCTGCTGCTTTTCCCAATTTTTCTTCCAACTAACTCCTTAACCTGAAAATACTATAATCTAGTATAAATACAATAGTAGTTGCTCGAAAACATACAATTATCTCTTAAAAAATATGTAAAATGTTCCGTCAAAACTTAGAACATCAACAGCCTCAACTTAAGACAATTGCGTGTCCTCAAGCAACTCAGTACCAAATTGCATACATGAATAACACAATGACAGGCAATCGACTATTGAATCAGACTCCACACAACTATTCACTTGTCATCTTACTCATATGGGCTCAACACATCAGGATTTACAACCGGCATTGATTATAATATAGCACACACACCAACATGGATATCATATCCCATAGAGATGAGCAAACTACGTGTAACTCAAGTTTCCCTCATAGCCAATAAAATCCACCACTCATTATAATTTGTGGACACAAAGAAAAACTCCCACACTCATCAAATAAGTTACAAACATAGTGTCCATAACCATAGGCTTGCCCTTATCATCTAATGCCCCGTTGTAGTTGATTTGCCAAGATAGAGCAGGTTTTTTCTAGGCTTGTAATTAGGTTTTAGACTAGGTAAGGAAGGATTTAGGGAAAAGTAACTCAACAATAGGATTTAATTCTCTTTTCCCTTGAATTCTACCAATCACGGCCACTGCTTTACTAGCTCTCTTACCCATCTCATTCATTCACTCTTTACCATAATACCCCTCTTCTTTCTCTTTTTTTTTCTTTTATATATATATATATATATATAAATATAAAGCATCAGCCACCCTCAACCTATACTGATGCAGTTAGTCAAGGTTCATAATGTCTTTGATAGGATGCTTAAGTTAAGCTATAAACCAACTTTTCATTTGACAGCTAACATACGAACAATAGCCACCCGCATGTTTTACCTAAGTTTAGGTACATAATGTCCAATATCGGACCAGGGTCAGATTTAGGTGTTAACAACCTAAAGAGATTTAATTAGAGTTGGTGGTAATGAAGAAAAATTCATACAAGATCAAAGAAAGGTTCAAAAGAAAATGGAAAAATCTTTTTGGTAAGGTTAATTATTTTGGCTAAGCGAACTAAAAGTACAAGGTGGCCTGCTATCACTTCTTGTTTCATCAACCACAAAATAGCATCACTAGACCAGACAAGTTCTATGTACTGAACTATGCAAGAACTAACACAAATACTCGCACACAGAGGCAACTGAGTCAAACTCATTCTACTGCTCTTAATATTTCCATCACATATCATGCATATCTTACATATTAATGCCAATTATAGACTCACTAAAGATTGCTCACATATGCTAGAAAATAGAATTAAACAGTCACACAAATATTTTCATAGCCGTATGCCAATATCATTCATCATCCATATACACAACAAGGGGCTAAAATAAAAGACACTTTTATAAATAAACATTAACAAACAGAAATTTACATCACAACCTAAGAAAATAAAATGCAATCCTAAATATATTGGTTCTCCTAAATAACATATGGGAGGAAAATAACATCTGCAACAAAAACCCTATGGTACAAGTACACACACCCCCCACCATAGAAAAATATATGCTTTGTCCTCAAATGCATAAAAGTGAAGTACAAAGGAGTGGAAATACTTGTAATTCCTCTTATTCATCTGAGGTATCTGTAAAATGCGGTGAGGCTCCAGTGTCCTCACCTACTACAACGTTGACCCCCATGGTGGTAGGGGTACTCATAAACTCATCTTTCGAAATAAGAGGGATCACATCCCGAGCAGGGTCTGAACCAGCCCCTCTAACTGGGGCGGAACTAGTAGATACACCAGTAGATCCATCTTCTACTTTTTTCCTTCTTCTTTCATTATCTCTCCTTGACCTTACTGCAGCTTTTTTCATATCATACAACTCTCTTTCTTCTGATGTCATTGCTTCTCTCTTTCTTTTCCTAGCAACTTTTCTTTTTGCACTCTCATCAACTTGACTTTTTCCTTTGTCTTTCAATGGCTTTCCCATCAAAGCAACAATCTTTTCATCATCATCACTCATTACTAGGGATGGGTCAAAAATGGTCTACTGAGACTGCCTGCTCTTCAACTCTGCTAAGTCAACTTGTGCCTCTTTAAAATCCACCATGAATTTAGCCAGATCGAGAATGGACATTATATCTAGCATTTTGTTGATACATTCTTCCATGTGGTCCATTCTCAACTGAATGTTTTGGAATGGATGAATTGTTTATGCAATAATTTGATCAACAAATGGCTTGAACTGTGAAGCCCATGTGTCTAGCTATTTTTGAAACTTCTTCTGTAGCTTCATCGACTTTGCAAAGTTCTCCTGTGTTAGCCTATATTCTGTGAACTCTGCCCCACCCATAGGTAGTGTAGACCCTGAGATTGCAAAGGTACTTAGTGGAACATACTCAGGTGTCATATATGTAGTGATGGGCAATGGCATACCTAAAGGATTCTGTGAGGTATCCCGGGCTGGCACGGACTGAGTCTGGTAGGCTGGAGGCTTCTTAACCCTCATCTTAAACTTTGAGTCATCTTTCGATTTCTCAATGGCCTATTTATATGTAGCCTGAACTGCGTTATCAACCCCTTGAATCAAAGACACACCTGCTTGCCTACATAACTCCAAGATCAAACAAGGGAATGGTAGTGCACGTACCACTTTATGGTCCCTCATAAACATTTTATCAAAAATAATCTGGCCAAAATCAATTTTCATCCCTGAGATCAAACTAGCAACAAGCACAGCCCTGTGACTATCCAAGTTTGCATCACCTCCTGTTGGAATCAACCTCAATCGAAACATAGCCCACTAGAACTTAGCTCTGAAGCTAAGGGAAGACTTTACTATACACTCACGTAGGTTTGTTGCACCTAAGGGATTACTATCATCATTCAACAACCCAGCTAACCAAGGTCTCTGAGTAGATGCGAAGTTTAGCTGATACACAAGATCAGGAACAACAGGTGGAGCTTCATAGTCAGGCCCAAAAAATATCCTATTGACTGTTCGGGTTGAGATATCGATGTTAACTCCTCAGACTGGGACTGACTCCATGTTTGACAAGTATGAAAGCTTCATCCCTTTGGGGAAATCCTTCTCTATCGGCACTAAATAATTGGCAAAGAATTCTTTTACCAGATTTTGCTGATATAATCCAGGTGGCTTGCTCATCCAGGCTAACTCGTACTCATTGAACCGATGCTCTAGTTTGGGATACTTATGTAGCTCAGTTGTCACTATCTGGTACTTCTCAGAGAATGGTATTTTGATCGCCCTACTTGTTTTCTGTGCCAATCCATCATAGAATTTTTCTCTTGCTCCCTCGAGTTGCCATCTGAATGCTTCCCTAATTTGAGGATCCTTATGTTTAATTACATTGGCATCCTCAGGTTTAGTCTCTACATCAGCCATTTTATTTTGTGCCTCCACAATGGTAACCTCAGTTTTAACCTTAACTGGATTGGGATGAGATGTCTCAACCCTTACCTCATCGAGGCTCGAGCTAGTACTACTGGTGCTACTCTCACTTTTCTCTTCAGATTGGGAGAGTATAAGAAGTGTCCTGTCTCTTTGCCTAATATTGAAGGTTAGTTCCTTCTCACTCCTGGTTGGTTTGGCTCGTCCCCGTGCTCGTCCACCACATCTATTCAAAGGAAGTTTGCATGCCATAATGCCATAAAAAGAATGAAGGAATCAACTTGTAGATCAAACAGATTAAACATAGTAAAAAGTATGGATTAACAGTCATCCTAATATTTCATCAATGATGCGATGGTCCACCGGTCTGACTGTCAGCCTTAACCAGTAAGTCGATTATTTCAGAGGCTTGTGATGATTGATCTGGCGGTCCGTCGGGTGACTGACAATCCTCCAAGTCATCCATCGCACCTTATCCAGTGAAAACATTTTTGGGGCTATTATGCTGGTTTAACTGGCGATCTGTCGAAAGTCCGATAGTCAGCCAAGTCGACCATCAGTAACCCTTTTTAGTTTCAGACTTCACTTTGGCATTTTTTCGAACACCTGGTATATATCATTAGAATTTTAACATCACAATGACATCAATTCTTTACTTAAGTGAAAATTTTTCTACTTTAAACAATTGGGTCACTCAGACTTCGCCCAAAACATAGTATACCAGGGTTCAACACTTAAAATATCAACAAGGCAAGAGAGGAACACAAGATAAATTTTTTTTCCTATCACACACAACTGATTTACTCTCTATTTTACAATTCAAAGAATAAAGAAAAAGATTATGATCATACCTTGCTTTTGCAGTAACTTCACTCTACTCACTTGCAACTTCAGAGAGTAAAAATAACTTAAGACTTTTATCAATGATTACTACTTTGGTTGTGATGAAGAGAAGAGAAGAATGAGTTTGTTTAAATAAGGAGAAAAGGAGAGGAGGAGTCCTAGAAAGAAGTAACTGATTCTAAATTCTATGAATTCAGAGGGAGTTAAACAGTTTCAAAATTTGAAAAGGTATCAACGTCTGTAACCATTTTCTCTTATCGGTTTAAAATAAAATTGGGTCAGGTTCTTGAGGTTTAAATAATCTTTCAGAACAGCCCAAATTGACCCACATTTAGGGTTTCATTAATGGCCTACTTGACGGTCTTTCAGATGTCCGATGGTCCGTTAGGGTGGCCGTCGCATCTTACCAGAGACCAGGAATTTATGCATTATTGCGACGAATAAAGTGATGGTCCATCAGTGTTGCGAAGGTCCATCAAACTATCCGTTGATACATTCCAGTGAGTTAGAATTTTAGATTCAATACGACCGAGGCAACGACGATCCATCGAGGCAGCGACGGTCCACCAGCTCGACCGTCAAGCCATATCCAAAATGTCTAAATTTTCACATGGCTTCGACAGTTTATGCAACGGTCCTTCGTGATCCTGATGGTCCATCTGTATTCCCATCAACCCATTTTTAACTGTAGAACTCCTTTTCTTCTGAATTTTTAACCCTGAATACTTCATAAACACATCAGATTGCAAAAAACAACAAATAAATTCTAACTACGATTACAATAACACTAGGTGGGTTGCCTCCTACTTGCGCCTGATTTAATGTCGTGGCACAACACAGTTATCTTGATTACTTAGACTTCATCGAGATAGATAATAGCTATGCACTTTTTTGAGTCCACTTGACTGATACACAACTTCAGTCATTGCCCATTCACTTTGAAGACACTTCCATCTTCATTTGCAAGTTCAACTACTCCAGACGAGTAGACTTGATTAACTTGGAATCGGTCCGACCATTTTGATTTAAGCTTACTTGGAAACAGTTTGAGTTTGCAGTTGAAGAGAAGCACCCAATCGCCCTTTAGAAATTCTCTTTTTACAATCCTTCGGTCGTGGTACTTCTTCATCTTCTCTTTATAAAGATCTTCCCTTTCATACACACTGAGACAAAACTCATCTATCTCATTCAGCTGCCTCAATCTTAATTCTGTTGCCTCGTTCCAATTCAAGTTTAGCCTCCTAAGTGCCCACAACACCTTATACTCTAATTCAATTGGCAAATGATATGCCTTGCCATAAACCAATTGGTACGGTGACATACTGATGGGTGTATTAAAAACTATTCTATATGCCCATAAGGCATCATCAAGCTTCCAAGACCAGTCTTGTCTTCTTACATTCATTTTCTTAGAAAGTATGGCTTTGATCTCTCTATTCAAAATCTCTACTTGCCCATTAGTTTATGGGTGGTAAGGAGTTGCTACCTAATGTTGCTTAACACCATACTTTGGTGAGGTAGCTTAAAATACACGATTAAAAAAGTGAGACCCACAGTCGCTTATGATGGTGCGAGGCTCTCTAAATTGATAGAAATATTCTTTTTAAGGAACACAACAACTCTCTTCCCTTCATTATCTGCCAATGCGATGATGCCCCATACGCCAAACAACTCTACTTTCATCATTTTGGTCAAAGGCAACTCATGGTGCTTTGAGATTGACCCTTGACATTGGCATTGGTTGTATCTTCACACAAACTCAAACACATCTTTGAATAAAGTCGCCCAATAGTAGGCACTTTGCAACACTTTCCTAGCAGTCCGGTCACTCGCATGGTGACCTTCAACTGTAGAGGCATGGCAAGCTTCCAAAATGTTAAACATGTCTACTTCTGGGACACACCTTCTTATAATATTATTTGTACAATTCTGAAACAAGTACGGCTCATCCCAAAAGTAATGTATCACATCATGAAGAAACTTCCTTTTTTGATGGAAAGAAAGGTTCTCCAGAATAACTTTGCTCGCCACATAATTTGCAAAATCTACATACCACAACACTCTTTCTAACACAACAGCCAAGATTTCCTCATCTAGAAATACATCATCAATTTCTAGCCCATCCTCAAGTGCTCGACCTCCCTCTAGTCTGGACAAGTGGTCTGCGACTTGATTTTCACAACCCTTCCTATCTTTGTCCTCAAAATCAAATTCTTGGAGAAGAAATACCCATCTAATTAATCTCAGATTTGCATCCTTGTTGGCCATTAAATATCTCAAGGTAATGTGGTCTATGTGAACCAGCACCTTGGTGCCCAATAAGTAAGCCCAAAACTTCTCAAAGGCATAGACAATACAAGAAGTTCCTGTTAAGTAATAGTGTAGTTCTTTTGAACACCATTTAAGGCCTTGCTTGTATAATAGATGGGATGAAATATATTATCCCTCATTTGTCCAAGTACAGCTCCAAGTGCTACACTGCTTGCATCACACATAATCTTAAATGGCTTTGACCAATACGGCGCAACAATAATAAGAGCATCAACTAATTTCTTTTTAAGGCATTCAAATACCTTTATGCACTCATCATAAAAATTGAACTTAGCCTCCTTCTCCAAGAGTTTGCAAAGTGGATTTGCAATTTTTGATAAGTCCTTTATAAATCTCCAATAGAAGCCTGCGTGACCAAGGAAACTACATACCCCCTTTACAGAAATGGGAGGCGGTAGCTTCTCAATAACTTCAACCTTAGCTCGATCGACCTCGATCCCCTTGGATGAAATTTTGTGTCCAAGGACAATGCCCTCCTTCACCATGAAGTGGCATTTCTCCCAATTAAGAACAATATTAAATTCCTCACACCGCTGCAAGGCTCTACTCAAATTCACCAAACAAAGCTCAAACAAATCATCAACTACTAAAAAGTCGTCCATAAATACCTCCAAGGTGTCTTCAACCATATCAAAAAATATAGACATTATGCACCATTGAAAGGTAGCGGGTGCATTGCACAATCCAAATGGCATCTTCTTAAATGCAAAAGTACCATACGGGCAAGTGAATATTATTTTTTCCTGATCCTTCGGTGAAATAAAAATCTGGTTATAGCAAATACCCATCCAGAAAACAATAACATCCTCTTCCCACCAACCAATCAAGCATCTGATCCATAAAAGGTATCAGGAAGTGGTCCTTCAAAGTTCACAAGTTAAGCTTACGATAGTCCATGGAAACTTTCCACCCAGTCACCGGCCTGAGCGGAATCAACTCATTTTTCTCGTTTGCTACAATAGTCATGCCCCCCTTCTTGGGCACACATTGAACAGGGCTTACCTACTTACTATCCAAAATGGGATATATAACTCTTGTATCAAGCCATTTGATGATCTCCTTCTTAAACACTTCTTGCATAGGTGGGTTAAGATGGCACTGGTGATCAATGGTTAGTGTACAATCTTCTTCAAGATGAAATAAGTGCCTCCACCTAATATCCGCAATAGTCCAGCCTATTGCCCTTTTATACCTTCAAAGCACAGAAATAAGTGCCTCCAACTAATGCTCACCTAAATCAGACGTAATACTCATAGGTAAGGTGTTTCTACTACCTAAAAACACATACCATAGATGGCCTAGTAGCTCTTTCAACTCCAACACCAGTGGCTCTTCAATCGAGGACTTAGCCAGTAGTATTGGGCAGTTTTCAAGATCTTGATCCAGCTTCTTGGGAGCATGAGAATATGATTCCATTCCCATCAAAGCACACACAGTCTCCTCATACTCTTCAATGCCTTCACTATCAAAATTTATCAAGACTGCAGCTAAGGGCTCGATAGCAAATTTTTGGTCATCCTTATAGTAGACATCAATAATAAAGAACACACTCATTTCCTTGTGCTGCTTTATAGATTTGAATACATCAAACCGAACCACTTTGTCATTAAGCCTGAATAAAGATCATTAGCTCACAAATTGATAAGCATACTCCCGGTTGCAAGGAAAGGTCAACCCAAGATTATGGGTACCTCAAAATCCATCTTGTAATCTATAATAACAAAATCTGCGGGAAATATAAAGCTTGCCACCTTTAATAACACATCATATAATATCCCCACCGGCCACTTTACCAACCTGTCTGCCATAACTAGCTACATATTTATGGGTGTAGGATCCCCCAGACCCAACTTCTTATAGACAGCGAGCGGCATCTGATTGATGCTTGCTCCCAGATCACATAAAGATTTGTCAAAATCAAGAGACCCGATAGTACAAGGAATCGTGAATGCTCCTGGGTCTGATTTCTTTTACACCAAAGACCTTGTTGATATAGCACCACAGTAATAAAGATTATCTACTAATTTGTCACTCACTTTTCTCTTTTTCATCACCAGGTCTTTCATGAACTTAGCATACCCAGGCATCTGCTCTAATGCCTTTATTAAAGGCACATTCACCATCAGCTGCTTCAGCATAGCCATGAATTTACTGAACCTTGTATCATCCACTTTCTTCTTCAATCTCTGAGGGGAGGGAGGCAGTGGTTTTGGGAAAGTGGTAACCGTTGCTTCCTTCTTCTTTCTTTTGTCTTTTATTAACCCATCAACCTGCTGATGGTTAGAAAGAATGTCACCATCATCCAGCTTCTCAGGCTCCATTGGACAACTTTTGTTCATGTTCAACATCCTCTTCAATCATATATTTGCCCACATAAGGGCCCGGTAATACCTTACTACTCTCCGTGGTAACTGCTATACAAGAACCATCATTATGAGGGTTCTGAACTGTATCACTTGGCAATGTTCCGCTCTTCCTTTGATTCAATGAGGATTAGAGTTGGCTCATCTGCTGCTCCAACTATTTGATGAAAGTTGAGTATGAGTTTACCAGCTGACTCATGAAAGACAAATCACTCTTCATAGTAGTCACCCCAGAGTTGGTTGCCTCAACTCCCTTTAATAGCTTCTCCATCATGTCCTCCATGGATATTTTTCCCGAGCTTGTTGCAACATTATCTCGACTTCTGGGAGGTACATACAGTTTACTCCTATTATTTTTGTTCTTTCAATTCCCTTGGTCCCTATCCTTATAACCAGCCTTGTCATAATAGTTTCGACCTTGATTTCCTTGGCTATTACCTCAAAAACCCCTCTAATTACTTAGATAGTTTGCTTCTTCTTCTGAATTGGAATTATCTCTACCTCAGGATGCAACAACTTTCACCTTCTCTATTTTTCCAGATAATAGATACTTACTCAACAAATCTATCTGCGTCTTTAAATATGGTATGTCCTAATCACTCTTCTCTTTTTTTTTTTGCATTGCTCTGCAGTCATACCAATAGACACAGTAGGGCTTGCTACCATAAAATCCCTGGTATGATAAACTCTACTTTTTTTAGTCATCCTATCGAGCATTTCTGAGGCTTCTAGAAAAGTGAGATCCAAAATTGATCCACCTGCAATATTATCTATGAATGGCTTCGTAATAGAGTTTAAGGCCCTATAAAGAGTTTCCATCAAATAAATATCAGTCATACTATGATTCAGGCATTGCATTAGCTTCTTTTTAAACCTTTCCTAGGTCTAGTGAAGAGCTTTATTTGGAAGCTGTCGAAAGTTGTTGATCTCATTCCTCAACTGTACCCTTCTGGAAGGTGGGTACAGTTTATGAATAATATATTTAGATCTACAATTCTAGCTGTTTCTCAGAGAATACTACTTATAATAATGTTCAAAGTTGGAAAATATCATAAAAAAATAAAATAAAACCTAAATTGGGTATTTATATGTTCCTGGATATAGAGTATTTAAAATTTAAACTCAGAAAAAACTACATCTAAGTTGACGGTCACATCAATGGTTCGTTGGTAAATTGACGGTCCATCATGTGAACCATCATTGAGAGGCTAGGAATTCCATGTTCTGGATAAGGGTTGATGGCCTATTCGGTAGTTCGTTATTGGTCCAGCGGCCCATTGCACAGGCTGTCACTTGATCTTTGAGATTTCCAGCTTCTATTTTAGTCTAACGATCCACCACTTAGACCATAACAGAGGCCACGCAATTTTCTTCTTTCTATTTTGGTCAGACGATCACCTCGACAGTCTGTCACTTGTCTGACGATCCGCTAGTTTATCCGTTGGAGGCCTTTTTCTATTATTTTTCTCAGTTTTTCTTCTAGCTAACTCCTTTATCTGAAAACACTAAAATCCAGTATTAAATACAACAGTAGTAACTTGAAAACATACTATTATATCTTGAAAAAGATGTAAAATATTCTATCAAAAGTCGAAACATCAGGAACCCCAATTAAAAGGGATTTCCTAAATTAAAATTCAAGTACTAAATCCTTGTAAAATCGTTTCGCTTAGGATTTCAGCTAAGGAATTTTTTTAACACCTCAAATTTTTGGTCGTTGAAAATTTCTATAATTCTATCCTCATTGTCCATACTATGACTCACTCTATGAGTCATAGGGTGTCTTGATGGGTCAAGTGACCTTAGTCGTAAGGTATCCATAAGTGATGCCTGAGTTGTTGTCCTAATTACGACTTAAGGAAAAGAGTCATAAAGACTCATGATGGGTCATTATGTCCACTCATAGTGTGACCAGTGTATTACCCCAAGTGTTCTGATGTGACTACAACTATCATGTTATGATTTGTAAGGACTCTAAATGACTATAGTCCTTTTTGTAAGAAAACCAGTGTGATGCCCAAATTTTTATACCCTGAGAATGACTAGGACATGACAAGTTGTATGGATTCGTTATGATTCATTGTGTCCTTATGTAACCAGACCAGTATTGGTGGTCCTGAGCACTGTACAGACTTCAACTGAGGGAAAATAAGTCATAGGGTGCCCTACAAGTCATGAGGTCATCCGTAATGATTGACTGTTTATTTTACAGCTTTTAATGAGTGTATTTTAGACATTTCCCTCTTATTCCAATAATAACCCATGACTTATAAACATACTTGGGACCTTATTTTCATCCATAATGCACTTCAAATATTCTTTCTTCTCTTTCAAATCTCCAAAGCATCCATACTTAGGGTTTCTAAGAAGTGGATTAAGTAGAGCTTTAAGGGTTGAATTCTCTCCATAATCTTGGGTATTTCAGGCATGAAACTCTATTCTCAACTTTTTATTAAATTCATAAATATACATGGATAATTTTGTGGATTTGAACAAGGGTTTTGATGTGGTTTAGCGCTTTCGATATGATTGGTCATATAATTGATTTCCCATAGTTTTGTATGCATTATTCATGCTTTATTAATGATATTGAAACTTATGGGTGCATGGGTGTGGCTGATAAATAAAAGGGTTATGTTTCCCCCAAATTTTATAGTTTTGCCTTGACTTGTGGCTTTGGAAATTGTGTGCTCTCAACCTAATGCTGAAATTTATAATGATAAATGGCTTTGTCACATATTTTGACTTGCTCACTTGAACTAATGCATTATCATAAAAGGTTCATGAACCATGGTATGATTTTATTGACCTTGGAGTATGTGGATTCCCCATGTAAATGTTAATTGAACCTAAGAGGTCATGAATTTCCCCCATGTGTTGATTGATGGATTATGGCATTATAATGAACTAGAAAGTGGGTTGGTATAAAAATACCAATGGGATGAATTAATGCATAATTGGTTAAATAATTGGGAATGTGTGTTAAATATTTTAACTGTGCTTAAAAGCAGGTTGTGTAGCTAGGTCGTGAAAATAGAGGTCCCGAGAGACCAACACCAGAAACTGCAATAACTGGTGCGGGGGTCTAAATAATTAAGAGGTTTGAGTCCCCATTATTACTATTATATGATTGGGAGGTTCGAGTCTCTCGTGTTATATATATATTGGAGCTTGAGTCACCTTTGATTTATGTAGGGAGGTTCAAGTCCCTCATAAGGCATATGACATATAATTATCCTCTGATTTGTGCGGCTACATGCACTGGAGCCCTTCTAGCAGAGGGAGAGCTGGGCCTATATAGCGTGTGGGTGTCTTGATTATGATGGTTATGCTACACAATTCAGTCAAAGATTTTAAAGGTTCATGCTAAGCCTTGTTCCCTATCCTGAAATATGATATTATGTTATATTTATTTGCATATGATTATGCGCATTGGATCTTGGACTGGTTTGAATTGTTACCCATGGAATTATTTTATCCTCTATACCTGATTTACATATTAGTGCTCCAACTGCTAACATTCTCCAGACGTTGTACCCCCACACGATGCAGGCACTGGAAATTCTTCTACTTTTCCTGTGCAGTGATCAGGAGTTCATGGTCAATTCGAGTTGATATTGAAGTGGTGAGCTTCCATACTTCAGAAGGATTCATTTGATGGTTCTTGTTTCCTATGTCTTAGACATTATTTTAGACTTGTTTTTAGCTACTGTCAGGGGAATGTCCCGATAATTTATTGGTATTTGTCTTTGTTAGAGGCATTATAGATGAAAATGGAATTGAATTTAGTCACTATTAGTGTGAATGTTCTGTTTAACTAGACATAAGGGGTAGTTTTCAGTCCCCGGTGGACTTGTGATACCCATCATGGCCAAGACTTGGTTTGGGTCATGAAAAAGTTGGTATCAGGGCCTAGGTTATTGTTCAATTAGGTGTCCACAAATCTGTGTAAAGTAGAGTCTCTTTTATGGGTATGTAGGGCACCATACTTATAAAGGAGTGGCTACGGGGCATTTAGAAATGTTTCCCTTACTTGTTGTCTTATTTTCAAGCTGTAGAGTCTAAGGTCTTGAATCTCTCTGATCTCAATTTGCTCAACTTTCAAATCATGCCTCCAAGAAGATCTGATATTTATGGAAACTCTTTTGTCCCGTTTGAGGACAATATGGATGGAACTCATCCTACCCCTAGGATACAGATTCGGTCTAGGGTTGCTATTTTTGATTACCCTCATGAAGTTCCACCGATCGCCACTGATCCTTCTCCTATAGGTGACACTCCTACCCAGTCACCTCAAGGATATATTACTAATGCTGAGTTTTGTCGGTCTATTTATCTTTTGATCCAATTGGTGACATCTTAGTCACATCAGTCGGGTCCTGCTGTTATTGTTGTGAGTTCTTTAGAGGCCACTAAAGTTGGCTAGTTTATGAGGTTAAATCCTCTAATTTTCACTTGTTCTAAAGTTAAGGAAGATCCTTAAAATTTCATAGATAAGATGGAAAAGATATTTCGAGTGATGCATGCTACTAATGTAGAGGGTGTGGAGTTCTCTACTTATCAGTTTAAGGATATTGCATATCAGTGGTATGAGGAGTGGGATTATTCTAGGGTTGATGATGTCGAGTTACCTTTGTGGGATGATTTCTAGTGACGTCCAAGATACACCTTCTCTCAGAAGATGATACAAACGCTATAAAATATAGTAACCCAATAAAGGTTAGGTTCAAATCCCAAGGGAATATGTGGAATCATGTCTCTCAGTTGTTGTAATCAACGGGCGGAATTGGTAATGTAAATGAGAGGATTTGAGTATCAATGTTGAACTAGTTGCAAATATCAACTCAGTTGTAATCAGTTGTAGGTGAACACAAGGATTGCGTTCCCCTAGCTTCTCAACTCCGTAGAATTATCGTGCTTTATTGAACCAACCCGATACCTTTCATGTTGAGTTAATAAGTTATGTACCTTCTATAGTCTTTTGGAAGAGCAGAAGGATTTCACCCATTACCTTTTGAGTCATAGGATGTCGCTTTACTAACCCTTAGCTTGATCCCAGTTAACTATTACCTTTTAGTCTCTAGTTATTAGATGAAACCTAACCATCTTACTAAGATAAAACCTAGAAGTGTGGATCGATAGCTAAACTCCAAATTACTATTTTCTTTATCTTTTCCTAGTCGCTACTCGTCTTTTAGAGTAAGTAGCAATAATCTAGGCGGGATCCTAACATGTGCACGCGTTAAGAAAACTATTATATTGAAGATAAAGAAATACATGCATGGGTATCAATTCAAAACAACAATAGCACTTCCTCTACTTCATCAATCCATTAGGGTTTTCACAATCCTAGCTATGGGTTTTTAGCCACGTATGCTTTTAAATATCAACAACAGTCATACTTGAAAGCACGTATGAAATCGCAATAATCAGAAGTTGAAAACCCACAACCGTAACTGGATTAATCAACTGAAGTCAATACAAGAGAATTCCAAGATCAAATTCGAACCTCAGAATCAAAATATGTTCGTGAATATCAAAAGTGCATTACTGCTACTAAAAACACACATAAAGGGTATTTATAGTACATGAGGAAACCCTAAAACCAAAGCCCAAAAGAAATAGGATAAAATAAGGTCGGTGGACACTTATGGTCTCTACTTGTGCCCTGATCCTAGGCGCAGGTGGAACTTGCGACCTGCAGGGTGGGCGCAAGTAGCAACCGCAAGTGCCATGACTAAAAATCCTACAGGTCATCTCTTGAGATTTTGGACTTTTGGCACTTGCTTTTCCCACATGTGGTCCATAAGTGCTACTTATGGTCCACATATTGACTTAGCAAGTGCCGAGAGTTATCTTTTCAACTCTTCTTTAATTCCTGGGCATGCTTTGATCATGAACAAGCCAAAAAGTGTCCCGAACATCCATAATTTCTCCAATAAGTAGCAAAATATACCTTTTTCATATTTTCACGAACTTAGACTCCAAAACAGGATTTCCTGTAAAACATACCCAAACACATCATATATAGCAAAACAACCTCAGAAACTTACATATTTTCCTCATTTTAAGCATCAAAAGTGCTATATTTCTATAGCACATCAACACCCTAAACTTCGAACATTTGTTGTCCTCAGGCAACAAAACACAACAAAATAAAAATGATGGTTAACTAAGAGAATCTAAGCTATTCAAGGCATTCAATCAATGATTTAAGTACAAAATATAACACCCCCTCCAATCTTAATTTTCAAAACCATATGCATATGAACATGAGGCACAACAATGTGACACAATGGTATAAAAGTATGGCATTACATTAGGAACAGATAACCATGCATATGTACAAGTTACACTACCAAAAATAAGTAGATAGCTAGCAATATGACTCAAGCGTCCTCACAACAAATATGTCCCACTCACTCTTATGAAATAATGCATGTAAATGCAGGGACAGTCAAGAAATACTCACATTTAGAAGAGAAGTTTCAATCAATGTGCATCAAATACCATACGCTTGTCCTTATTTTCTTTACTATAGCATTTAGATAGTCAAGTTACGATCACTATATGACTTTTCTCTATTTATAATGTAGACTTGGGTGCTAGAATGACACATATGGACATATCAAGTGACTAAGCCTCCTTGGCACTACACTAACCTTGGGGTCTCACTTACTGGCAAATTTCCCTTTTATTCCACTTTATTGCCACCCTTATTTATCACTTTTTTTTTATTTTAATGCACATTCAGGTTGGGTGTGGTCTTTTATTCTTTCTTTTTCACCTTTTTTACAATTTTCTTCTCTTTTTATTTTTCTCTTTATTTTTCTTTCCTATTTCTACCACATCCACCCCTACTAACTTTTTCTCTTATTTTACCCTTCTACATACCTATTTTACACTACATACCCTGTAATAGCCACCCTCAACTTAGGAATTTTGCCTGAGTTAAGGTGCACAATGTCCAAGGAGGATTAGGGCCAAAATAGGTTCATTGTAACATAAATAGGAAGGTGACAACGTAAAAATAAAAAAAATAGGCTAAAAGGCTCAAAATAGAAATCAAGGGATATAATTCACACATGGAAGGTCATTTAGGCTAAAAGTGGACTGAAATAAAAAACGGCCTATGATCGTTTACTAACTAACTATCTTTCAACCTACGCAAGTCTAACTAGGCAAGTTTTGAATTCAACACATAAAGGGAACTAAGTAGCATCTTACACACACATAACACAGAGTCAATATTACAAGCTACTACTTATCCAGTTCATACAATTGAGCAAGTGATTATCATGTCCCTAATCCTAATGCCATGATAAGATCCACAAAGTTGACACATATATATATTCACACAATTCTAAAACACAATTTTAGAGGGGTATCATTTTTCTCAAAAATTCACTAAAACATAATAACTACCCTAAATACTTAAAAATATCCTAATTACACAAAAACATAACATAATATGAAACAAAAAAAATACGACATAAATTATCTTAGACATATCGGTTCTACAACCATAATACAGCCGATAGGAAAAAAAGTATGACAATAAAAACCTGTGGCGGCTATGGTATCTCCCACCACTAACTAAAAATCTATACACTGTTCTCAATGTACTAAAATAATACAAAACAAAGGGAAGTGAGGACATACCTAGGACGTGCTAAGCATCCGTGTTGTGATCACCCCTAGATGGGGGCATATCAGCTGGCAGAGGCGGTGGTGGTAGTGATGCTCTACTAGAGGATGCACTCGCTGGTAGCTCTATATGCCTATGCCTGTTAATGACTATAGTCTCCATCGAATCATGTTTGGCCTTTTTAACAGCCTGTTCATATGGCATATCAGGATCCTATAAGTCTCTAATATGACCTTTTTTGGCCCTAACTATTGGGATCTCCTTATCATCCTCCGCAAATAAATCAAACTATCTTGGTGCGTGCAGAGGTGATATCTGGACCACTAAGGTTATAACTGAGGAAGTGGATTCTACACGGCTCTCTGTGATAGAACATACCTCTACTCGTAGTATATCTAAATCCTCCTTCATCTAGGCTAGATCTGGCATATCTATCTTTTTGAACAAGGCTGTAACCCATTTCTCAAACTTATCAAGATATTTTTGGAAGTTAGCTCATAGCTTAGACAATTTATCTCTATGTTCGGCCTCCCATTTGGCCTCTATGTGCTCGAATCTAGTCTGAAACCCTGATCTCATCTGCTCATAGAGGTTAGTCATATCAATCTAAATAACCCTTAACCTAACATTAGTAGCACTCTGTCTTTCCACTAAGCTTTGCAAGAACCCTCTAGATATAGTAATAATATATGTACGAAGCACTGTAGTGGATAAGCGAGTAGGCTCTGAGGATATACCAACTGACTCTGAGGTCAAAGTCAGGGCTGATAAAGAAGTAGTTGGTGTCCCCTCACCTTGCATATTCAAATTTGGAGCCCCTCTATGCTCCCCTATCTCTATATCAACACCAATACCTACATCACCTCCATGTGCATCAACAGGCTTTGTGAAAGTCAATAGAATATCCGGCTATCATACAAGCAACCAGAGATGCTCCCTACCATGTCAATAAATTATCTGAAGCTGTGGTGAATAGTTGGTACTAGATGATCAACCACCAAAACTTTCCCTCAAAGGTCAATATACCCTTATTGATCACACCATAAACCTCAATCCATAGGGTAGCATCACCCAAAGGTGAAATATAACTAGCTATCCACCTAGCCATCTCAACCTTCTCTAATTTATGCTCAATTTCCCGTATGATGTGTCGATCATGTATGACTCTTATTCAGTAGTTATACTCAGCTATAGATGTAGGTGTGATATAATCAGGACTAAAAATAACGCGACGGATAGTCTATGCTGATAGATCAACTCTGACTCATAGTCTCTGCGTACAAACTCTCTGTGTACAGACTAACTCTGACCCCTCTCATAAATGTATGATCAAGTTGTGGCTTATCTATGTGCCTAATCGATCTTGGAAATATGCGCATAGAAAGCTCTACTGTAGCTCGGTATGATGCATAAAACTCATAACCATGGTCGAGCTATAAGAACCGAGTGGTCTAGTCATCTACTCTAGCTAATATCAATCAAAAGACTCCTGTAATTATGGTAATCTCCTCAGTCCCGATGGATCAATTCTCTAATTCTTATAAATAAGTCTCTTAGGCCTATCAGTATACGAGATACGATTGTCAATATCATAAAATGCCTACATATCCTTTACACACCACCTCGGAGGAACCTCTGCGGTATGTGTGGGTGCAAGACTCTGCCCCTGCTATACTAATGGATCATGGGAAGCCTACTCTATACCCTCCTTAAACTGGGGTACATTTGACTATTGTACATATGTGGTAGTACCTTCCTTAGACTGGGGTACTACTGATGATTCCTCTTGCTCAGTATCCTTAAAATTCTGGGACCCCTCCTCAGACTAGGGGGTCCTGAGATGTAACCTATGGTATAGACTCTGAATCTTTCTCCTCCTCATTATCATTATTATTTGGTAGAGGATTGTGTGGGGGTGACATATGCACTGACTTTATCCATGGTTAGGCTGTAACTGCCTGAGCAGCCTGACGTAACTACCCTCTAGTAACTGTATGTGTCACCTCTACTTTAGTGTCTCTACGTCACTGCGTCGAGTACTTCTCCATTGAAGAACTAGGCTCGGGAGACTTTGCTCATCTCCTCGAGGTATCGACCTTCTTCTTCTTAGCAACTTTAGGTGCCATATGTACCTGAAAAACCAGTCATTAGTTTCTAACAAAAATAAGGGATAACCAAAGTTAAAAAAAACTCAAAATTCAAAAAGTTTGAATTTTTCCCTAATTTTCACACCCGTATAACTTATTTGAAATCCCAAAAAGTCCAATGTACACAGATATATCAAGAATCATGATTTTCGAAGAAAACTCAACATACTCAACTTGTGGTATTACTCTATTCATTCAAGTTCAACTTCTGATTAGGGCCTAACCTTAGAATTTAATTCAAAAAGAGACCATACATTATGATTTTAGGCTACTTCAAGTCTCCTAAATACAAGCATGATAGAATCTATATATTTTTCATGGGAATACACATATCAACTTATTTAAACATTAATTAAATCAATATATAACAATTAGAAGCAGAGAAAGTTACCTCTTTTATGATGAACTAGAAGTGAACAATGAAGAACTCAAGCAAAATCAAAGTTGGAACTTGTTTTTAGTGTTTTGGTACAAGTTGGTATCTCAAACAAGTGTCAATTTAGCCTTTACTCTAGTGTAGGGTTTGTTTATATTTTAATTTTGAAGTTTGAATTCAAAGAGAAAAGCAAAGTTTTGAGGATTTTAATGAGGTAGAATGAGGTTAAATATGTTTAAATAAGGATAGGGGGCTGTTTTATGTCATAAATATGTGTTGGTGGACCCAAAATTTTAATTAAAATTTGGACCCATACATGACCTAGCCGTGGTATCCAGTTCTGCTTGCCACCTGTATCTAGGCGAGGGGTGCAAGTGTCACCTACGGCTAACAGGTGTAGGGCATAAATGCAAGTCCAAAAATTTTTGGCCCTCTTTCTATAATCTAGACTTGACTTTTTGATATTTTTCCAGCTACTTATGGTCCCATAACCTAATTTTATGGTCCCAAAAGTATGATTAGGTGCCAAAGTCCACAACTTTCCATTCTTATCCTCAAAATATTAACTTTTCAAATTTTTGCTCAACTTACCTAGATGTGTGGAACTAGTGACCATGATGGGTTGGTCAAATAATTCCCTTACTTGGAAATCGATGAATGTAGCATTCTTACCATATTCCGGGCAATTCCATAATCTAAAACCTACAATAGAAAAACAACAAAAACATGAACACTAAAATTGTGGGTTGACTCCTACTCATCACTTGATTTAACATCATGGCACGGCGTGGCTGTGTTGGTTACTCAGAGTCAGTGATCAATTGTGTTGATGACCCTAGAGGGTACTCTTATAGGTATCTAGGTGCATTATGAGTA